>NW_026778077.1:0-45484 GCF_028023285.1 Balaenoptera ricei
GGCCGCAACTCTCCGCTTTGCAATGAGGAAAATAAACTTTCCCAGGAAGCCTCAATATACATGGCGACGAAGCAGAATATTCCCCTGGCGTTTCTGACTCTCTTATTGCACATCCAGTGGACACAATGGACCATGACGTTGGTAACCATTGCCATGCTGGGAGTCGTGATTGTGGTGTAAGGATTTCAAGCTGATGGCTTAGTGGGGCCTAGGTGGCAATGTTTCTCTGGACTACCTCTCAGTTAAGGGAAACCCTGTAATTTCTGAAGCTGGTCGTGAAGTGTAGTTGCTGATTGAGGTAGACAGACTGCACGGATTAGTTCCCAGAAGCAACGGTAGGCTAATTGTGCTTTTCAGTGCAGCTCAGGTTTCCTCAAGAATGTAGACACGCTTTGCATGAAGGAAGGCATGGAACGTTGAGAACGGTGTTGCTTTCAAGCTATCGCAATCTAGGTGTGTAACCAACGAAGCCCTTCACTGCCCATCACTTGGCATCTAGTTGTTCCCAACGGTAGACTGTTCACAACTGCCCAAAGACACAGGCAGTCCTTTTAGTTCGTTTCAAAACCTAGTGCAGACCCGCGAGCCAAAAGAGACCGGATATGCTTCCTAGAGTTCAAGAACCACAGGCACTAAGGTTGCATGGAATCTGTTGAATGCCTACCACTGTCATGAGAAAAGCGGAACGTAAACTTGAGGCTAGATGTCCCATGTGGGTGGCCCATTCCCTGAAGATTCCCGAGGGATGAGCCACTACCAAGGAACGGCAACCTCCAAGTTTCTTTCCTAGAAACTCTCGTCATCACAATGGCAAATGTGCTATGAAGGGAAGATGTGCAAGTATAGTGTTTCTCAGGGAGAATTGAGCCTGCAACTCTCTAAATCCCAAGGAGGTAAATAAAGTATCCCTTCATGCCTTATGTTCAGAAGGGACCACCGAACATTGACCTGCTCTTTCTTTCTCTATTTTGTACCTCCATGGTGCGTTAGAAGGGAGATACTTGAGTTGTTTCAACTTACCACATTCTAGAGGTTTAACAAAAGAAGCCTTTCACTGCCCTTTTTTGGCATAGAGTTGTCCTCAACTGAACGTCGCTCCCAAGTCCCAGAAGAGACTGGCAGTCCCTCGTGTGCATCTTGGATCCTAGTGCACACCCGCGTGTCCTAAGACACCAGAAATGCTTCCTAGAGTAAAAGCACTGCTTTGACAAAAGCTGCATTGAACCTGCTGCCTGCTTACCATTGTGACGACAAAAGCAGAACGTTAGCTTGAGGCCAGTCGTCCCATGCGCTCAGCATATTCACTAACAATTGCTGAGTGAGCAGCACCTAGCAGGAATTGAAAGGCAACGTTTGTTTCACGGAAAATCACTTCTCCTGAAAAGGCAATCCTGCAGTGAAGAGAAGATGGGCAACTACACTGTTTATCATGTAACACAGAGGCCACAAGTGTCGACATTCCAATGTGGAAAATCAACTTCCCATCAAGCCTCAATCTCCAAGGGGAGGGCACAGCATCTTATGCTGCAGTTTCTGAGTACCTATTGGACATTCAGGTGACCAAGTAGACCTTTTAGTGAGTAAACTTTGCGATACAGGGAGTAGTGAGTGTGCTGAAAGGATTACAGAGTCATAGGTTAGTGAGGATTGGGTGTAAAATGTATCCCCGGAATACCTAGCTTTCAAGGGAAAATCTGTAATTTTTCAGGCTGCACTTAAAGTCCACTGGCTTGCCTGGGGTAGATTCCATCCCGTGTGGGTTCCCAGAAGGAAGGGTAGGATCATTATATTTTTCGTGTGCTCGGGGATAGGCAGAAAAGCAGACACGTTTGGCACGAAGGAATGAACAGAACGCTGAGAGCTAGGTGTTTTCAAGCTGTCGCAATCTAGGCGTTTATCCAACGAAACCCTTCACTGCCGATGATTCGGCAACTAGCTCTTCCCAACGGTGCATTGCTCACAACGCCGCGAAGACACAGGCTGTCCTTTTTGTACGTATCAGATCTAGTGAAGACCCCCGAGTCCTAGGAGACCTGGAATGCTTCCCACAGCTCAACAACCACACTGAATAAGTCCACATGGCTTCTGCTGCATAACAACCTGTGACATGATACAAGAGGAATGTCAGCTTGAGGTTAATGGTCTAATGGGATCGCCAATTCACTGACGATTACTGAAGGATGAGCACCTACTAAAGAATGGCAACCTCCAAGTTTCCTTCCTAGAAACTCACTTGTCAGGGCAAAGCCATTTGTGCTATGAAGAGAACATGTGCAATTACAGTGTTTCTCAGGGAGAATTGAGCCCGACACTCTCTAAATCCCAAGGAGGTAAATAAAGTTTCCCTTCAAGCCTTATTCTCCAAAGGGCTCACAGAGCATTGACCCTGCTGTTTCTTTCTCATTTTGGCACCTCCAATGTGCTTACAAGTGAGATATTTGAGTTGTTGCAACTTACCACATTCTAGAGGTTTAAAAAAAGAAGCCCTTCACTGCCCATGACTCGGCATCTAGCTCTTGCCAAAGGTGCATTGCTCACAATTCCTCGAAATCACAGGCAGTCCTGCTTGTACGTTTCTCACCCTAGTGGAGACCCGCCAGTTTTAAGAGACCTGGAATGCTTCCTAAAGCTCAAGAACCACACTGAATAAGGCTACATGGATTCTGCTGCATGTCAACCTGTGGCATGATACAAGAGGAATGTTAGCTTGAGGCTAGTCGTCAAATGGGGTCGCCATTTCACTGAAGATTACCGAAGGATGAGCACCTCCCAAACAATGGCAACCTCCAAGTTTCTTTCCTAGAAACTCACTTGTCATCACAAAGGCAATTGTGCTATGAAGAGAACATGTGCAACTACAGTGTTTCTCAGGGAGAATTGAGCCCGCAACTCTCTAAATCCCAATGAGGAAAATAAAGTTTCCCTTCAAGCCTTATTTTCCAAAGGGCCTGCAGAGCATTGACCCTGTGGTTTCTTTCTCTATTTTGAACCTCCAAGGTGCTTTAGAAGGGAGATACTTGAGTTGTCTCAACTTGCCACAATCTAGACGTTTAACCAAAAAAGCCCTTCACTGCCCATGACTCGGCACCTAGCTGTTCCCAACGCTGCATTGCTCACGAAGGCCCAAACACACAGGCCGTCCTTCTTGTACGTTTCTCATCCTAGTGCAGACCCGCCAGTCCTAAGAGACCTGGAATGCTTCCATGAGTTCAAGAACCACACTGAATAACGCTACATGGATTCTGCTGCATGCCAATCTGTGGGAGGCTGCAAGAGGAACGTTAGCTTGAGGCTAGAGCTCAAACGGGTTCGCCAATTCACTGAGGATTACCGAAGGATGATCATCTGCCAAGGAATAGCAACCTCCAAGTCTCTTTCCTAGAAACTCACTTGTCATCACAAAGGCAATGGTGCACTGAAAGGAACATGTGTAAGTACAGTGTTTCTCAGGTAGAATTGGGCCCAAAACTCTCTAAACCCCAATGAGGAAAATAAAGTTTCCCTTCAAGCCTTACCTTATTTTCAAAAGGGTCCACAGAGTCTTGACCCTCCCATTTCTTTCCTTCTTTTGTACTAGAAAGGTGCTTTAGAAGGGCGATACTTCAGTTGTTTCAACTTGCCACAATCTAGAGGTTTAACCAAAGAAGCCCTTCACTGCCCATGACTCGGCAGCTAGCTGTTCCCAACGCTGCATTGCTCACAAAGGCCCAAACACACAGGCCGTCATTCTCGTACGTTGCTCATCCTAGTGAATACCCGCCAGTACTAAGAGACCTGGAATCCTTCCTAGAGCTCAAGAACCACACTGAATAAGATTCGGCTGCATGCCAATCTGTGTCATGATACAAGAGGAACGTTAGCTGTGGCTAGTGTTCAATGGGGTCGCCCATTCACTAAAGATTACTGAAGGATGAGCACCTACCAAAGAATGGCAACCTCCAAATTTCTTTCTTAGAAGTTCTCTCGTCATCAAAAAGGCAACTGTGCCATGAAGGGACCATGTGCAACTAGATTGTTTCTCAGTGAGAATTGATCCCGCAACTCTCTAAATCCCAATGAGGAAAATAAAGTTTCCCTTCAAGCCTTATATTCAAAAGCGCCCACAGAGCATTGACCCTGCTGTTTCTTTCTCTATTTTGTACTTCCAAGGTGCTTTAGAAGGGAGATACTTGAGTTGTTCCAACTTACTACGTTCTAGAGTTTAAGAAAGAAGCCCTTCACCTCCCAGGACTCGGAATCTAGCTGTTCCCAACGCTGCACTGCTCACAACACCCCAAAGACACAGGCCATCCTTCTTGTACGTTTCTCATCCTAGTGCAGACCTGCCAGTACTAAGAGACCTGGAATGCTTCCCAGAGCTGAGGAACCAACCTGAATGAGGCTACATGTATTCTGCTGCATGCCAAGCTGTTGCATGATAGCAGAGGAACGTTTGCTTGAGGCTAGAGGTCAAACGGGTTCGCCAATTCACTGAACATTACCGAAGGATGAGCACCTACCAAGGAATGGTAACCTCCAAGTTTCTTTCCTAGAAACTCACTTGTCATCACAAAGGCAATTGTGCTATGAATGGAACATGTGCAACTACAGTGTTTCTCAGGGAGAATTGAGCATGCAACTCTCTAAATCCCAATGAGGAAAATAAAGATTCCCTGCAAGCCTTATTTTCCAAAGGGCCTGCAGAGCATTGACCCTGCTGTTTCTTTCTCTATTTTGTACCTCTAAGGTGCTTTAGAAGGGAGATACTTGACTTGTTTCAACTTGCCAAAATCTAGAGGTTTAACCAAAGAAGCCCTTCACTGCCCATGACTCGGCATCTAGCTGTTCCCAACGCTGCATTGCTCACAAAGACCCAAACAGACAGGCCGTACTTCTTGTACGTTTCTCTTCCTACTGCAGACCCGCTAGTACTGAGAGGTCTGGAATCCTTCTTAGAGCCCAGGAACCATACTGAATAAGGCTACATGGATTCTGCTGCATGCAAACCTGTGGCATGATACAAGAGGAATGTTAGCTTGAAGCTAATGGTCAAAAGGGGTCGCCAATTCACTGTAGATTACCGAAGAATGCCACCTACCAAGGAATGGCAAGCTCCAAGTTTCTTTCTTGGAAAATCACTTGTCCTCACAGAGACCATCGTGCAATTAAGAGAAGATGGGCAACAACAGTGTTTACCAGGTAACACGGAGGCCGCAACTCTCCGCTTTGCAATGAGGAAAATAAACTTTCCCAGGAAGCCTCAATATACATGGCGACGAAGCAGAATATTCCCCTGGCGTTTCTGACTCTCTTATTGCACATCCAGTGGACACAATGGACCATGACGTTGGTAACCATTGCCATGCTGGGAGTCGTGATTGTGGTGTAAGGATTTCAAGCTGATGGCTTAGTGGGGCCTAGGTGGCAATGTTTCTCTGGACTACCTCTCAGTTAAGGGAAACCCTGTAATTTCTGAAGCTGGTCGTGAAGTGTAGTTGCTGATTGAGGTAGACAGACTGCACGGATTAGTTCCCAGAAGCAACGGTAGGCTAATTGTGCTTTTCAGTGCAGCTCAGGTTTCCTCAAGAATGTAGACACGCTTTGCATGAAGGAAGGCATGGAACGTTGAGAACGGTGTTGCTTTCAAGCTATCGCAATCTAGGTGTGTAACCAACGAAGCCCTTCACTGCCCATCACTTGGCATCTAGTTGTTCCCAACGGTAGACTGTTCACAACTGCCCAAAGACACAGGCAGTCCTTTTAGTTCGTTTCAAAACCTAGTGCAGACCCGCGAGCCAAAAGAGACCGGATATGCTTCCTAGAGTTCAAGAACCACAGGCACTAAGGTTGCATGGAATCTGTTGAATGCCTACCACTGTCATGAGAAAAGCGGAACGTAAACTTGAGGCTAGATGTCCCATGTGGGTGGCCCATTCCCTGAAGATTCCCGAGGGATGAGCCACTACCAAGGAACGGCAACCTCCAAGTTTCTTTCCTAGAAACTCTCGTCATCACAATGGCAAATGTGCTATGAAGGGAAGATGTGCAAGTATAGTGTTTCTCAGGGAGAATTGAGCCTGCAACTCTCTAAATCCCAAGGAGGTAAATAAAGTATCCCTTCATGCCTTATGTTCAGAAGGGACCACCGAACATTGACCTGCTCTTTCTTTCTCTATTTTGTACCTCCATGGTGCGTTAGAAGGGAGATACTTGAGTTGTTTCAACTTACCACATTCTAGAGGTTTAACAAAAGAAGCCTTTCACTGCCCTTTTTTGGCATAGAGTTGTCCTCAACTGAACGTCGCTCCCAAGTCCCAGAAGAGACTGGCAGTCCCTCGTGTGCATCTTGGATCCTAGTGCACACCCGCGTGTCCTAAGACACCAGAAATGCTTCCTAGAGTAAAAGCACTGCTTTGACAAAAGCTGCATTGAACCTGCTGCCTGCTTACCATTGTGACGACAAAAGCAGAACGTTAGCTTGAGGCCAGTCGTCCCATGCGCTCAGCATATTCACTAACAATTGCTGAGTGAGCAGCACCTAGCAGGAATTGAAAGGCAACGTTTGTTTCACGGAAAATCACTTCTCCTGAAAAGGCAATCCTGCAGTGAAGAGAAGATGGGCAACTACACTGTTTATCATGTAACACAGAGGCCACAAGTGTCGACATTCCAATGTGGAAAATCAACTTCCCATCAAGCCTCAATCTCCAAGGGGAGGGCACAGCATCTTATGCTGCAGTTTCTGAGTACCTATTGGACATTCAGGTGACCAAGTAGACCTTTTAGTGAGTAAACTTTGCGATACAGGGAGTAGTGAGTGTGCTGAAAGGATTACAGAGTCATAGGTTAGTGAGGATTGGGTGTAAAATGTATCCCCGGAATACCTAGCTTTCAAGGGAAAATCTGTAATTTTTCAGGCTGCACTTAAAGTCCACTGGCTTGCCTGGGGTAGATTCCATCCCGTGTGGGTTCCCAGAAGGAAGGGTAGGATCATTATATTTTTCGTGTGCTCGGGGATAGGCAGAAAAGCAGACACGTTTGGCACGAAGGAATGAACAGAACGCTGAGAGCTAGGTGTTTTCAAGCTGTCGCAATCTAGGCGTTTATCCAACGAAACCCTTCACTGCCGATGATTCGGCAACTAGCTCTTCCCAACGGTGCATTGCTCACAACGCCGCGAAGACACAGGCTGTCCTTTTTGTACGTATCAGATCTAGTGAAGACCCCCGAGTCCTAGGAGACCTGGAATGCTTCCCACAGCTCAACAACCACACTGAATAAGTCCACATGGCTTCTGCTGCATAACAACCTGTGACATGATACAAGAGGAATGTCAGCTTGAGGTTAATGGTCTAATGGGATCGCCAATTCACTGACGATTACTGAAGGATGAGCACCTACTAAAGAATGGCAACCTCCAAGTTTCCTTCCTAGAAACTCACTTGTCAGGGCAAAGCCATTTGTGCTATGAAGAGAACATGTGCAATTACAGTGTTTCTCAGGGAGAATTGAGCCCGACACTCTCTAAATCCCAAGGAGGTAAATAAAGTTTCCCTTCAAGCCTTATTCTCCAAAGGGCTCACAGAGCATTGACCCTGCTGTTTCTTTCTCATTTTGGCACCTCCAATGTGCTTACAAGTGAGATATTTGAGTTGTTGCAACTTACCACATTCTAGAGGTTTAAAAAAAGAAGCCCTTCACTGCCCATGACTCGGCATCTAGCTCTTGCCAAAGGTGCATTGCTCACAATTCCTCGAAATCACAGGCAGTCCTGCTTGTACGTTTCTCACCCTAGTGGAGACCCGCCAGTTTTAAGAGACCTGGAATGCTTCCTAAAGCTCAAGAACCACACTGAATAAGGCTACATGGATTCTGCTGCATGTCAACCTGTGGCATGATACAAGAGGAATGTTAGCTTGAGGCTAGTCGTCAAATGGGGTCGCCATTTCACTGAAGATTACCGAAGGATGAGCACCTCCCAAACAATGGCAACCTCCAAGTTTCTTTCCTAGAAACTCACTTGTCATCACAAAGGCAATTGTGCTATGAAGAGAACATGTGCAACTACAGTGTTTCTCAGGGAGAATTGAGCCCGCAACTCTCTAAATCCCAATGAGGAAAATAAAGTTTCCCTTCAAGCCTTATTTTCCAAAGGGCCTGCAGAGCATTGACCCTGTGGTTTCTTTCTCTATTTTGAACCTCCAAGGTGCTTTAGAAGGGAGATACTTGAGTTGTCTCAACTTGCCACAATCTAGACGTTTAACCAAAAAAGCCCTTCACTGCCCATGACTCGGCACCTAGCTGTTCCCAACGCTGCATTGCTCACGAAGGCCCAAACACACAGGCCGTCCTTCTTGTACGTTTCTCATCCTAGTGCAGACCCGCCAGTCCTAAGAGACCTGGAATGCTTCCATGAGTTCAAGAACCACACTGAATAACGCTACATGGATTCTGCTGCATGCCAATCTGTGGGAGGCTGCAAGAGGAACGTTAGCTTGAGGCTAGAGCTCAAACGGGTTCGCCAATTCACTGAGGATTACCGAAGGATGATCATCTGCCAAGGAATAGCAACCTCCAAGTCTCTTTCCTAGAAACTCACTTGTCATCACAAAGGCAATGGTGCACTGAAAGGAACATGTGTAAGTACAGTGTTTCTCAGGTAGAATTGGGCCCAAAACTCTCTAAACCCCAATGAGGAAAATAAAGTTTCCCTTCAAGCCTTACCTTATTTTCAAAAGGGTCCACAGAGTCTTGACCCTCCCATTTCTTTCCTTCTTTTGTACTAGAAAGGTGCTTTAGAAGGGCGATACTTCAGTTGTTTCAACTTGCCACAATCTAGAGGTTTAACCAAAGAAGCCCTTCACTGCCCATGACTCGGCAGCTAGCTGTTCCCAACGCTGCATTGCTCACAAAGGCCCAAACACACAGGCCGTCATTCTCGTACGTTGCTCATCCTAGTGAATACCCGCCAGTACTAAGAGACCTGGAATCCTTCCTAGAGCTCAAGAACCACACTGAATAAGATTCGGCTGCATGCCAATCTGTGTCATGATACAAGAGGAACGTTAGCTGTGGCTAGTGTTCAATGGGGTCGCCCATTCACTAAAGATTACTGAAGGATGAGCACCTACCAAAGAATGGCAACCTCCAAATTTCTTTCTTAGAAGTTCTCTCGTCATCAAAAAGGCAACTGTGCCATGAAGGGACCATGTGCAACTAGATTGTTTCTCAGTGAGAATTGATCCCGCAACTCTCTAAATCCCAATGAGGAAAATAAAGTTTCCCTTCAAGCCTTATATTCAAAAGCGCCCACAGAGCATTGACCCTGCTGTTTCTTTCTCTATTTTGTACTTCCAAGGTGCTTTAGAAGGGAGATACTTGAGTTGTTCCAACTTACTACGTTCTAGAGTTTAAGAAAGAAGCCCTTCACCTCCCAGGACTCGGAATCTAGCTGTTCCCAACGCTGCACTGCTCACAACACCCCAAAGACACAGGCCATCCTTCTTGTACGTTTCTCATCCTAGTGCAGACCTGCCAGTACTAAGAGACCTGGAATGCTTCCCAGAGCTGAGGAACCAACCTGAATGAGGCTACATGTATTCTGCTGCATGCCAAGCTGTTGCATGATAGCAGAGGAACGTTTGCTTGAGGCTAGAGGTCAAACGGGTTCGCCAATTCACTGAACATTACCGAAGGATGAGCACCTACCAAGGAATGGTAACCTCCAAGTTTCTTTCCTAGAAACTCACTTGTCATCACAAAGGCAATTGTGCTATGAATGGAACATGTGCAACTACAGTGTTTCTCAGGGAGAATTGAGCATGCAACTCTCTAAATCCCAATGAGGAAAATAAAGATTCCCTGCAAGCCTTATTTTCCAAAGGGCCTGCAGAGCATTGACCCTGCTGTTTCTTTCTCTATTTTGTACCTCTAAGGTGCTTTAGAAGGGAGATACTTGACTTGTTTCAACTTGCCAAAATCTAGAGGTTTAACCAAAGAAGCCCTTCACTGCCCATGACTCGGCATCTAGCTGTTCCCAACGCTGCATTGCTCACAAAGACCCAAACAGACAGGCCGTACTTCTTGTACGTTTCTCTTCCTACTGCAGACCCGCTAGTACTGAGAGGTCTGGAATCCTTCTTAGAGCCCAGGAACCATACTGAATAAGGCTACATGGATTCTGCTGCATGCAAACCTGTGGCATGATACAAGAGGAATGTTAGCTTGAAGCTAATGGTCAAAAGGGGTCGCCAATTCACTGTAGATTACCGAAGAATGCCACCTACCAAGGAATGGCAAGCTCCAAGTTTCTTTCTTGGAAAATCACTTGTCCTCACAGAGACCATCGTGCAATTAAGAGAAGATGGGCAACAACAGTGTTTACCAGGTAACACGGAGGCCGCAACTCTCCGCTTTGCAATGAGGAAAATAAACTTTCCCAGGAAGCCTCAATATACATGGCGACGAAGCAGAATATTCCCCTGGCGTTTCTGACTCTCTTATTGCACATCCAGTGGACACAATGGACCATGACGTTGGTAACCATTGCCATGCTGGGAGTCGTGATTGTGGTGTAAGGATTTCAAGCTGATGGCTTAGTGGGGCCTAGGTGGCAATGTTTCTCTGGACTACCTCTCAGTTAAGGGAAACCCTGTAATTTCTGAAGCTGGTCGTGAAGTGTAGTTGCTGATTGAGGTAGACAGACTGCACGGATTAGTTCCCAGAAGCAACGGTAGGCTAATTGTGCTTTTCAGTGCAGCTCAGGTTTCCTCAAGAATGTAGACACGCTTTGCATGAAGGAAGGCATGGAACGTTGAGAACGGTGTTGCTTTCAAGCTATCGCAATCTAGGTGTGTAACCAACGAAGCCCTTCACTGCCCATCACTTGGCATCTAGTTGTTCCCAACGGTAGACTGTTCACAACTGCCCAAAGACACAGGCAGTCCTTTTAGTTCGTTTCAAAACCTAGTGCAGACCCGCGAGCCAAAAGAGACCGGATATGCTTCCTAGAGTTCAAGAACCACAGGCACTAAGGTTGCATGGAATCTGTTGAATGCCTACCACTGTCATGAGAAAAGCGGAACGTAAACTTGAGGCTAGATGTCCCATGTGGGTGGCCCATTCCCTGAAGATTCCCGAGGGATGAGCCACTACCAAGGAACGGCAACCTCCAAGTTTCTTTCCTAGAAACTCTCGTCATCACAATGGCAAATGTGCTATGAAGGGAAGATGTGCAAGTATAGTGTTTCTCAGGGAGAATTGAGCCTGCAACTCTCTAAATCCCAAGGAGGTAAATAAAGTATCCCTTCATGCCTTATGTTCAGAAGGGACCACCGAACATTGACCTGCTCTTTCTTTCTCTATTTTGTACCTCCATGGTGCGTTAGAAGGGAGATACTTGAGTTGTTTCAACTTACCACATTCTAGAGGTTTAACAAAAGAAGCCTTTCACTGCCCTTTTTTGGCATAGAGTTGTCCTCAACTGAACGTCGCTCCCAAGTCCCAGAAGAGACTGGCAGTCCCTCGTGTGCATCTTGGATCCTAGTGCACACCCGCGTGTCCTAAGACACCAGAAATGCTTCCTAGAGTAAAAGCACTGCTTTGACAAAAGCTGCATTGAACCTGCTGCCTGCTTACCATTGTGACGACAAAAGCAGAACGTTAGCTTGAGGCCAGTCGTCCCATGCGCTCAGCATATTCACTAACAATTGCTGAGTGAGCAGCACCTAGCAGGAATTGAAAGGCAACGTTTGTTTCACGGAAAATCACTTCTCCTGAAAAGGCAATCCTGCAGTGAAGAGAAGATGGGCAACTACACTGTTTATCATGTAACACAGAGGCCACAAGTGTCGACATTCCAATGTGGAAAATCAACTTCCCATCAAGCCTCAATCTCCAAGGGGAGGGCACAGCATCTTATGCTGCAGTTTCTGAGTACCTATTGGACATTCAGGTGACCAAGTAGACCTTTTAGTGAGTAAACTTTGCGATACAGGGAGTAGTGAGTGTGCTGAAAGGATTACAGAGTCATAGGTTAGTGAGGATTGGGTGTAAAATGTATCCCCGGAATACCTAGCTTTCAAGGGAAAATCTGTAATTTTTCAGGCTGCACTTAAAGTCCACTGGCTTGCCTGGGGTAGATTCCATCCCGTGTGGGTTCCCAGAAGGAAGGGTAGGATCATTATATTTTTCGTGTGCTCGGGGATAGGCAGAAAAGCAGACACGTTTGGCACGAAGGAATGAACAGAACGCTGAGAGCTAGGTGTTTTCAAGCTGTCGCAATCTAGGCGTTTATCCAACGAAACCCTTCACTGCCGATGATTCGGCAACTAGCTCTTCCCAACGGTGCATTGCTCACAACGCCGCGAAGACACAGGCTGTCCTTTTTGTACGTATCAGATCTAGTGAAGACCCCCGAGTCCTAGGAGACCTGGAATGCTTCCCACAGCTCAACAACCACACTGAATAAGTCCACATGGCTTCTGCTGCATAACAACCTGTGACATGATACAAGAGGAATGTCAGCTTGAGGTTAATGGTCTAATGGGATCGCCAATTCACTGACGATTACTGAAGGATGAGCACCTACTAAAGAATGGCAACCTCCAAGTTTCCTTCCTAGAAACTCACTTGTCAGGGCAAAGCCATTTGTGCTATGAAGAGAACATGTGCAATTACAGTGTTTCTCAGGGAGAATTGAGCCCGACACTCTCTAAATCCCAAGGAGGTAAATAAAGTTTCCCTTCAAGCCTTATTCTCCAAAGGGCTCACAGAGCATTGACCCTGCTGTTTCTTTCTCATTTTGGCACCTCCAATGTGCTTACAAGTGAGATATTTGAGTTGTTGCAACTTACCACATTCTAGAGGTTTAAAAAAAGAAGCCCTTCACTGCCCATGACTCGGCATCTAGCTCTTGCCAAAGGTGCATTGCTCACAATTCCTCGAAATCACAGGCAGTCCTGCTTGTACGTTTCTCACCCTAGTGGAGACCCGCCAGTTTTAAGAGACCTGGAATGCTTCCTAAAGCTCAAGAACCACACTGAATAAGGCTACATGGATTCTGCTGCATGTCAACCTGTGGCATGATACAAGAGGAATGTTAGCTTGAGGCTAGTCGTCAAATGGGGTCGCCATTTCACTGAAGATTACCGAAGGATGAGCACCTCCCAAACAATGGCAACCTCCAAGTTTCTTTCCTAGAAACTCACTTGTCATCACAAAGGCAATTGTGCTATGAAGAGAACATGTGCAACTACAGTGTTTCTCAGGGAGAATTGAGCCCGCAACTCTCTAAATCCCAATGAGGAAAATAAAGTTTCCCTTCAAGCCTTATTTTCCAAAGGGCCTGCAGAGCATTGACCCTGTGGTTTCTTTCTCTATTTTGAACCTCCAAGGTGCTTTAGAAGGGAGATACTTGAGTTGTCTCAACTTGCCACAATCTAGACGTTTAACCAAAAAAGCCCTTCACTGCCCATGACTCGGCACCTAGCTGTTCCCAACGCTGCATTGCTCACGAAGGCCCAAACACACAGGCCGTCCTTCTTGTACGTTTCTCATCCTAGTGCAGACCCGCCAGTCCTAAGAGACCTGGAATGCTTCCATGAGTTCAAGAACCACACTGAATAACGCTACATGGATTCTGCTGCATGCCAATCTGTGGGAGGCTGCAAGAGGAACGTTAGCTTGAGGCTAGAGCTCAAACGGGTTCGCCAATTCACTGAGGATTACCGAAGGATGATCATCTGCCAAGGAATAGCAACCTCCAAGTCTCTTTCCTAGAAACTCACTTGTCATCACAAAGGCAATGGTGCACTGAAAGGAACATGTGTAAGTACAGTGTTTCTCAGGTAGAATTGGGCCCAAAACTCTCTAAACCCCAATGAGGAAAATAAAGTTTCCCTTCAAGCCTTACCTTATTTTCAAAAGGGTCCACAGAGTCTTGACCCTCCCATTTCTTTCCTTCTTTTGTACTAGAAAGGTGCTTTAGAAGGGCGATACTTCAGTTGTTTCAACTTGCCACAATCTAGAGGTTTAACCAAAGAAGCCCTTCACTGCCCATGACTCGGCAGCTAGCTGTTCCCAACGCTGCATTGCTCACAAAGGCCCAAACACACAGGCCGTCATTCTCGTACGTTGCTCATCCTAGTGAATACCCGCCAGTACTAAGAGACCTGGAATCCTTCCTAGAGCTCAAGAACCACACTGAATAAGATTCGGCTGCATGCCAATCTGTGTCATGATACAAGAGGAACGTTAGCTGTGGCTAGTGTTCAATGGGGTCGCCCATTCACTAAAGATTACTGAAGGATGAGCACCTGCCAAAGAATGGCAACCTCCAAATTTCTTTCTTAGAAGTTCTCTCGTCATCAAAAAGGCAACTGTGCCATGAAGGGACCATGTGCAACTAGATTGTTTCTCAGTGAGAATTGATCCCGCAACTCTCTAAATCCCAATGAGGAAAATAAAGTTTCCCTTCAAGCCTTATATTCAAAAGCGCCCACAGAGCATTGACCCTGCTGTTTCTTTCTCTATTTTGTACTTCCAAGGTGCTTTAGAAGGGAGATACTTGAGTTGTTCCAACTTACTACGTTCTAGAGTTTAAGAAAGAAGCCCTTCACCTCCCAGGACTCGGAATCTAGCTGTTCCCAACGCTGCACTGCTCACAACACCCCAAAGACACAGGCCATCCTTCTTGTACGTTTCTCATCCTAGTGCAGACCTGCCAGTACTAAGAGACCTGGAATGCTTCCCAGAGCTGAGGAACCAACCTGAATGAGGCTACATGTATTCTGCTGCATGCCAAGCTGTTGCATGATAGCAGAGGAACGTTTGCTTGAGGCTAGAGGTCAAACGGGTTCGCCAATTCACTGAACATTACCGAAGGATGAGCACCTACCAAGGAATGGTAACCTCCAAGTTTCTTTCCTAGAAACTCACTTGTCATCACAAAGGCAATTGTGCTATGAATGGAACATGTGCAACTACAGTGTTTCTCAGGGAGAATTGAGCATGCAACTCTCTAAATCCCAATGAGGAAAATAAAGATTCCCTGCAAGCCTTATTTTCCAAAGGGCCTGCAGAGCATTGACCCTGCTGTTTCTTTCTCTATTTTGTACCTCTAAGGTGCTTTAGAAGGGAGATACTTGACTTGTTTCAACTTGCCAAAATCTAGAGGTTTAACCAAAGAAGCCCTTCACTGCCCATGACTCGGCATCTAGCTGTTCCCAACGCTGCATTGCTCACAAAGACCCAAACAGACAGGCCGTACTTCTTGTACGTTTCTCTTCCTACTGCAGACCCGCTAGTACTGAGAGGTCTGGAATCCTTCTTAGAGCCCAGGAACCATACTGAATAAGGCTACATGGATTCTGCTGCATGCAAACCTGTGGCATGATACAAGAGGAATGTTAGCTTGAAGCTAATGGTCAAAAGGGGTCGCCAATTCACTGTAGATTACCGAAGAATGCCACCTACCAAGGAATGGCAAGCTCCAAGTTTCTTTCTTGGAAAATCACTTGTCCTCACAGAGACCATCGTGCAATTAAGAGAAGATGGGCAACAACAGTGTTTACCAGGTAACACGGAGGCCGCAACTCTCCGCTTTGCAATGAGGAAAATAAACTTTCCCAGGAAGCCTCAATATACATGGCGACGAAGCAGAATATTCCCCTGGCGTTTCTGACTCTCTTATTGCACATCCAGTGGACACAATGGACCATGACGTTGGTAACCATTGCCATGCTGGGAGTCGTGATTGTGGTGTAAGGATTTCAAGCTGATGGCTTAGTGGGGCCTAGGTGGCAATGTTTCTCTGGACTACCTCTCAGTTAAGGGAAACCCTGTAATTTCTGAAGCTGGTCGTGAAGTGTAGTTGCTGATTGAGGTAGACAGACTGCACGGATTAGTTCCCAGAAGCAACGGTAGGCTAATTGTGCTTTTCAGTGCAGCTCAGGTTTCCTCAAGAATGTAGACACGCTTTGCATGAAGGAAGGCATGGAACGTTGAGAACGGTGTTGCTTTCAAGCTATCGCAATCTAGGTGTGTAACCAACGAAGCCCTTCACTGCCCATCACTTGGCATCTAGTTGTTCCCAACGGTAGACTGTTCACAACTGCCCAAAGACACAGGCAGTCCTTTTAGTTCGTTTCAAAACCTAGTGCAGACCCGCGAGCCAAAAGAGACCGGATATGCTTCCTAGAGTTCAAGAACCACAGGCACTAAGGTTGCATGGAATCTGTTGAATGCCTACCACTGTCATGAGAAAAGCGGAACGTAAACTTGAGGCTAGATGTCCCATGTGGGTGGCCCATTCCCTGAAGATTCCCGAGGGATGAGCCACTACCAAGGAACGGCAACCTCCAAGTTTCTTTCCTAGAAACTCTCGTCATCACAATGGCAAATGTGCTATGAAGGGAAGATGTGCAAGTATAGTGTTTCTCAGGGAGAATTGAGCCTGCAACTCTCTAAATCCCAAGGAGGTAAATAAAGTATCCCTTCATGCCTTATGTTCAGAAGGGACCACCGAACATTGACCTGCTCTTTCTTTCTCTATTTTGTACCTCCATGGTGCGTTAGAAGGGAGATACTTGAGTTGTTTCAACTTACCACATTCTAGAGGTTTAACAAAAGAAGCCTTTCACTGCCCTTTTTTGGCATAGAGTTGTCCTCAACTGAACGTCGCTCCCAAGTCCCAGAAGAGACTGGCAGTCCCTCGTGTGCATCTTGGATCCTAGTGCACACCCGCGTGTCCTAAGACACCAGAAATGCTTCCTAGAGTAAAAGCACTGCTTTGACAAAAGCTGCATTGAACCTGCTGCCTGCTTACCATTGTGACGACAAAAGCAGAACGTTAGCTTGAGGCCAGTCGTCCCATGCGCTCAGCATATTCACTAACAATTGCTGAGTGAGCAGCACCTAGCAGGAATTGAAAGGCAACGTTTGTTTCACGGAAAATCACTTCTCCTGAAAAGGCAATCCTGCAGTGAAGAGAAGATGGGCAACTACACTGTTTATCATGTAACACAGAGGCCACAAGTGTCGACATTCCAATGTGGAAAATCAACTTCCCATCAAGCCTCAATCTCCAAGGGGAGGGCACAGCATCTTATGCTGCAGTTTCTGAGTACCTATTGGACATTCAGGTGACCAAGTAGACCTTTTAGTGAGTAAACTTTGCGATACAGGGAGTAGTGAGTGTGCTGAAAGGATTACAGAGTCATAGGTTAGTGAGGATTGGGTGTAAAATGTATCCCCGGAATACCTAGCTTTCAAGGGAAAATCTGTAATTTTTCAGGCTGCACTTAAAGTCCACTGGCTTGCCTGGGGTAGATTCCATCCCGTGTGGGTTCCCAGAAGGAAGGGTAGGATCATTATATTTTTCGTGTGCTCGGGGATAGGCAGAAAAGCAGACACGTTTGGCACGAAGGAATGAACAGAACGCTGAGAGCTAGGTGTTTTCAAGCTGTCGCAATCTAGGCGTTTATCCAACGAAACCCTTCACTGCCGATGATTCGGCAACTAGCTCTTCCCAACGGTGCATTGCTCACAACGCCGCGAAGACACAGGCTGTCCTTTTTGTACGTATCAGATCTAGTGAAGACCCCCGAGTCCTAGGAGACCTGGAATGCTTCCCACAGCTCAACAACCACACTGAATAAGTCCACATGGCTTCTGCTGCATAACAACCTGTGACATGATACAAGAGGAATGTCAGCTTGAGGTTAATGGTCTAATGGGATCGCCAATTCACTGACGATTACTGAAGGATGAGCACCTACTAAAGAATGGCAACCTCCAAGTTTCCTTCCTAGAAACTCACTTGTCAGGGCAAAGCCATTTGTGCTATGAAGAGAACATGTGCAATTACAGTGTTTCTCAGGGAGAATTGAGCCCGACACTCTCTAAATCCCAAGGAGGTAAATAAAGTTTCCCTTCAAGCCTTATTCTCCAAAGGGCTCACAGAGCATTGACCCTGCTGTTTCTTTCTCATTTTGGCACCTCCAATGTGCTTACAAGTGAGATATTTGAGTTGTTGCAACTTACCACATTCTAGAGGTTTAAAAAAAGAAGCCCTTCACTGCCCATGACTCGGCATCTAGCTCTTGCCAAAGGTGCATTGCTCACAATTCCTCGAAATCACAGGCAGTCCTGCTTGTACGTTTCTCACCCTAGTGGAGACCCGCCAGTTTTAAGAGACCTGGAATGCTTCCTAAAGCTCAAGAACCACACTGAATAAGGCTACATGGATTCTGCTGCATGTCAACCTGTGGCATGATACAAGAGGAATGTTAGCTTGAGGCTAGTCGTCAAATGGGGTCGCCATTTCACTGAAGATTACCGAAGGATGAGCACCTCCCAAACAATGGCAACCTCCAAGTTTCTTTCCTAGAAACTCACTTGTCATCACAAAGGCAATTGTGCTATGAAGAGAACATGTGCAACTACAGTGTTTCTCAGGGAGAATTGAGCCCGCAACTCTCTAAATCCCAATGAGGAAAATAAAGTTTCCCTTCAAGCCTTATTTTCCAAAGGGCCTGCAGAGCATTGACCCTGTGGTTTCTTTCTCTATTTTGAACCTCCAAGGTGCTTTAGAAGGGAGATACTTGAGTTGTCTCAACTTGCCACAATCTAGACGTTTAACCAAAAAAGCCCTTCACTGCCCATGACTCGGCACCTAGCTGTTCCCAACGCTGCATTGCTCACGAAGGCCCAAACACACAGGCCGTCCTTCTTGTACGTTTCTCATCCTAGTGCAGACCCGCCAGTCCTAAGAGACCTGGAATGCTTCCATGAGTTCAAGAACCACACTGAATAACGCTACATGGATTCTGCTGCATGCCAATCTGTGGGAGGCTGCAAGAGGAACGTTAGCTTGAGGCTAGAGCTCAAACGGGTTCGCCAATTCACTGAGGATTACCGAAGGATGATCATCTGCCAAGGAATAGCAACCTCCAAGTCTCTTTCCTAGAAACTCACTTGTCATCACAAAGGCAATGGTGCACTGAAAGGAACATGTGTAAGTACAGTGTTTCTCAGGTAGAATTGGGCCCAAAACTCTCTAAACCCCAATGAGGAAAATAAAGTTTCCCTTCAAGCCTTACCTTATTTTCAAAAGGGTCCACAGAGTCTTGACCCTCCCATTTCTTTCCTTCTTTTGTACTAGAAAGGTGCTTTAGAAGGGCGATACTTCAGTTGTTTCAACTTGCCACAATCTAGAGGTTTAACCAAAGAAGCCCTTCACTGCCCATGACTCGGCAGCTAGCTGTTCCCAACGCTGCATTGCTCACAAAGGCCCAAACACACAGGCCGTCATTCTCGTACGTTGCTCATCCTAGTGAATACCCGCCAGTACTAAGAGACCTGGAATCCTTCCTAGAGCTCAAGAACCACACTGAATAAGATTCGGCTGCATGCCAATCTGTGTCATGATACAAGAGGAACGTTAGCTGTGGCTAGTGTTCAATGGGGTCGCCCATTCACTAAAGATTACTGAAGGATGAGCACCTACCAAAGAATGGCAACCTCCAAATTTCTTTCTTAGAAGTTCTCTCGTCATCAAAAAGGCAACTGTGCCATGAAGGGACCATGTGCAACTAGATTGTTTCTCAGTGAGAATTGATCCCGCAACTCTCTAAATCCCAATGAGGAAAATAAAGTTTCCCTTCAAGCCTTATATTCAAAAGCGCCCACAGAGCATTGACCCTGCTGTTTCTTTCTCTATTTTGTACTTCCAAGGTGCTTTAGAAGGGAGATACTTGAGTTGTTCCAACTTACTACGTTCTAGAGTTTAAGAAAGAAGCCCTTCACCTCCCAGGACTCGGAATCTAGCTGTTCCCAACGCTGCACTGCTCACAACACCCCAAAGACACAGGCCATCCTTCTTGTACGTTTCTCATCCTAGTGCAGACCTGCCAGTACTAAGAGACCTGGAATGCTTCCCAGAGCTGAGGAACCAACCTGAATGAGGCTACATGTATTCTGCTGCATGCCAAGCTGTTGCATGATAGCAGAGGAACGTTTGCTTGAGGCTAGAGGTCAAACGGGTTCGCCAATTCACTGAACATTACCGAAGGATGAGCACCTACCAAGGAATGGTAACCTCCAAGTTTCTTTCCTAGAAACTCACTTGTCATCACAAAGGCAATTGTGCTATGAATGGAACATGTGCAACTACAGTGTTTCTCAGGGAGAATTGAGCATGCAACTCTCTAAATCCCAATGAGGAAAATAAAGATTCCCTGCAAGCCTTATTTTCCAAAGGGCCTGCAGAGCATTGACCCTGCCGTTTCTTTCTCTATTTTGTACCTCTAAGGTGCTTTAGAAGGGAGATACTTGACTTGTTTCAACTTGCCAAAATCTAGAGGTTTAACCAAAGAAGCCCTTCACTGCCCATGACTCGGCATCTAGCTGTTCCCAACGCTGCATTGCTCACAAAGACCCAAACAGACAGGCCGTACTTCTTGTACGTTTCTCTTCCTACTGCAGACCCGCTAGTACTGAGAGGTCTGGAATCCTTCTTAGAGCCCAGGAACCATACTGAATAAGGCTACATGGATTCTGCTGCATGCAAACCTGTGGCATGATACAAGAGGAATGTTAGCTTGAAGCTAATGGTCAAAAGGGGTCGCCAATTCACTGTAGATTACCGAAGAATGCCACCTACCAAGGAATGGCAAGCTCCAAGTTTCTTTCTTGGAAAATCACTTGTCCTCACAGAGACCATCGTGCAATTAAGAGAAGATGGGCAACAACAGTGTTTACCAGGTAACACGGAGGCCGCAACTCTCCGCTTTGCAATGAGGAAAATAAACTTTCCCAGGAAGCCTCAATATACATGGCGACGAAGCAGAATATTCCCCTGGCGTTTCTGACTCTCTTATTGCACATCCAGTGGACACAATGGACCATGACGTTGGTAACCATTGCCATGCTGGGAGTCGTGATTGTGGTGTAAGGATTTCAAGCTGATGGCTTAGTGGGGCCTAGGTGGCAATGTTTCTCTGGACTACCTCTCAGTTAAGGGAAACCCTGTAATTTCTGAAGCTGGTCGTGAAGTGTAGTTGCTGATTGAGGTAGACAGACTGCACGGATTAGTTCCCAGAAGCAACGGTAGGCTAATTGTGCTTTTCAGTGCAGCTCAGGTTTCCTCAAGAATGTAGACACGCTTTGCATGAAGGAAGGCATGGAACGTTGAGAACGGTGTTGCTTTCAAGCTATCGCAATCTAGGTGTGTAACCAACGAAGCCCTTCACTGCCCATCACTTGGCATCTAGTTGTTCCCAACGGTAGACTGTTCACAACTGCCCAAAGACACAGGCAGTCCTTTTAGTTCGTTTCAAAACCTAGTGCAGACCCGCGAGCCAAAAGAGACCGGATATGCTTCCTAGAGTTCAAGAACCACAGGCACTAAGGTTGCATGGAATCTGTTGAATGCCTACCACTGTCATGAGAAAAGCGGAACGTAAACTTGAGGCTAGATGTCCCATGTGGGTGGCCCATTCCCTGAAGATTCCCGAGGGATGAGCCACTACCAAGGAACGGCAACCTCCAAGTTTCTTTCCTAGAAACTCTCGTCATCACAATGGCAAATGTGCTATGAAGGGAAGATGTGCAAGTATAGTGTTTCTCAGGGAGAATTGAGCCTGCAACTCTCTAAATCCCAAGGAGGTAAATAAAGTATCCCTTCATGCCTTATGTTCAGAAGGGACCACCGAACATTGACCTGCTCTTTCTTTCTCTATTTTGTACCTCCATGGTGCGTTAGAAGGGAGATACTTGAGTTGTTTCAACTTACCACATTCTAGAGGTTTAACAAAAGAAGCCTTTCACTGCCCTTTTTTGGCATAGAGTTGTCCTCAACTGAACGTCGCTCCCAAGTCCCAGAAGAGACTGGCAGTCCCTCGTGTGCATCTTGGATCCTAGTGCACACCCGCGTGTCCTAAGACACCAGAAATGCTTCCTAGAGTAAAAGCACTGCTTTGACAAAAGCTGCATTGAACCTGCTGCCTGCTTACCATTGTGACGACAAAAGCAGAACGTTAGCTTGAGGCCAGTCGTCCCATGCGCTCAGCATATTCACTAACAATCGCTGAGTGAGCAGCACCTAGCAGGAATTGAAAGGCAACGTTTGTTTCACGGAAAATCACTTCTCCTGAAAAGGCAATCCTGCAGTGAAGAGAAGATGGGCAACTACACTGTTTATCATGTAACACAGAGGCCACAAGTGTCGACATTCCAATGTGGAAAATCAACTTCCCATCAAGCCTCAATCTCCAAGGGGAGGGCACAGCATCTTATGCTGCAGTTTCTGAGTACCTATTGGACATTCAGGTGACCAAGTAGACCTTTTAGTGAGTAAACTTTGCGATACAGGGAGTAGTGAGTGTGCTGAAAGGATTACAGAGTCATAGGTTAGTGAGGATTGGGTGTAAAATGTATCCCCGGAATACCTAGCTTTCAAGGGAAAATCTGTAATTTTTCAGGCTGCACTTAAAGTCCACTGGCTTGCCTGGGGTAGATTCCATCCCGTGTGGGTTCCCAGAAGGAAGGGTAGGATCATTATATTTTTCGTGTGCTCGGGGATAGGCAGAAAAGCAGACACGTTTGGCACGAAGGAATGAACAGAACGCTGAGAGCTAGGTGTTTTCAAGCTGTCGCAATCTAGGCGTTTATCCAACGAAACCCTTCACTGCCGATGATTCGGCAACTAGCTCTTCCCAACGGTGCATTGCTCACAACGCCGCGAAGACACAGGCTGTCCTTTTTGTACGTATCAGATCTAGTGAAGACCCCCGAGTCCTAGGAGACCTGGAATGCTTCCCACAGCTCAACAACCACACTGAATAAGTCCACATGGCTTCTGCTGCATAACAACCTGTGACATGATACAAGAGGAATGTCAGCTTGAGGTTAATGGTCTAATGGGATCGCCAATTCACTGACGATTACTGAAGGATGAGCACCTACTAAAGAATGGCAACCTCCAAGTTTCCTTCCTAGAAACTCACTTGTCAGGGCAAAGCCATTTGTGCTATGAAGAGAACATGTGCAATTACAGTGTTTCTCAGGGAGAATTGAGCCCGACACTCTCTAAATCCCAAGGAGGTAAATAAAGTTTCCCTTCAAGCCTTATTCTCCAAAGGGCTCACAGAGCATTGACCCTGCTGTTTCTTTCTCATTTTGGCACCTCCAATGTGCTTACAAGTGAGATATTTGAGTTGTTGCAACTTACCACATTCTAGAGGTTTAAAAAAAGAAGCCCTTCACTGCCCATGACTCGGCATCTAGCTCTTGCCAAAGGTGCATTGCTCACAATTCCTCGAAATCACAGGCAGTCCTGCTTGTACGTTTCTCACCCTAGTGGAGACCCGCCAGTTTTAAGAGACCTGGAATGCTTCCTAAAGCTCAAGAACCACACTGAATAAGGCTACATGGATTCTGCTGCATGTCAACCTGTGGCATGATACAAGAGGAATGTTAGCTTGAGGCTAGTCGTCAAATGGGGTCGCCATTTCACTGAAGATTACCGAAGGATGAGCACCTCCCAAACAATGGCAACCTCCAAGTTTCTTTCCTAGAAACTCACTTGTCATCACAAAGGCAATTGTGCTATGAAGAGAACATGTGCAACTACAGTGTTTCTCAGGGAGAATTGAGCCCGCAACTCTCTAAATCCCAATGAGGAAAATAAAGTTTCCCTTCAAGCCTTATTTTCCAAAGGGCCTGCAGAGCATTGACCCTGTGGTTTCTTTCTCTATTTTGAACCTCCAAGGTGCTTTAGAAGGGAGATACTTGAGTTGTCTCAACTTGCCACAATCTAGACGTTTAACCAAAAAAGCCCTTCACTGCCCATGACTCGGCACCTAGCTGTTCCCAACGCTGCATTGCTCACGAAGGCCCAAACACACAGGCCGTCCTTCTTGTACGTTTCTCATCCTAGTGCAGACCCGCCAGTCCTAAGAGACCTGGAATGCTTCCATGAGTTCAAGAACCACACTGAATAACGCTACATGGATTCTGCTGCATGCCAATCTGTGGGAGGCTGCAAGAGGAACGTTAGCTTGAGGCTAGAGCTCAAACGGGTTCGCCAATTCACTGAGGATTACCGAAGGATGATCATCTGCCAAGGAATAGCAACCTCCAAGTCTCTTTCCTAGAAACTCACTTGTCATCACAAAGGCAATGGTGCACTGAAAGGAACATGTGTAAGTACAGTGTTTCTCAGGTAGAATTGGGCCCAAAACTCTCTAAACCCCAATGAGGAAAATAAAGTTTCCCTTCAAGCCTTACCTTATTTTCAAAAGGGTCCACAGAGTCTTGACCCTCCCATTTCTTTCCTTCTTTTGTACTAGAAAGGTGCTTTAGAAGGGCGATACTTCAGTTGTTTCAACTTGCCACAATCTAGAGGTTTAACCAAAGAAGCCCTTCACTGCCCATGACTCGGCAGCTAGCTGTTCCCAACGCTGCATTGCTCACAAAGGCCCAAACACACAGGCCGTCATTCTCGTACGTTGCTCATCCTAGTGAATACCCGCCAGTACTAAGAGACCTGGAATCCTTCCTAGAGCTCAAGAACCACACTGAATAAGATTCGGCTGCATGCCAATCTGTGTCATGATACAAGAGGAACGTTAGCTGTGGCTAGTGTTCAATGGGGTCGCCCATTCACTAAAGATTACTGAAGGATGAGCACCTACCAAAGAATGGCAACCTCCAAATTTCTTTCTTAGAAGTTCTCTCGTCATCAAAAAGGCAACTGTGCCATGAAGGGACCATGTGCAACTAGATTGTTTCTCAGTGAGAATTGATCCCGCAACTCTCTAAATCCCAATGAGGAAAATAAAGTTTCCCTTCAAGCCTTATATTCAAAAGCGCCCACAGAGCATTGACCCTGCTGTTTCTTTCTCTATTTTGTACTTCCAAGGTGCTTTAGAAGGGAGATACTTGAGTTGTTCCAACTTACTACGTTCTAGAGTTTAAGAAAGAAGCCCTTCACCTCCCAGGACTCGGAATCTAGCTGTTCCCAACGCTGCACTGCTCACAACACCCCAAAGACACAGGCCATCCTTCTTGTACGTTTCTCATCCTAGTGCAGACCTGCCAGTACTAAGAGACCTGGAATGCTTCCCAGAGCTGAGGAACCAACCTGAATGAGGCTACATGTATTCTGCTGCATGCCAAGCTGTTGCATGATAGCAGAGGAACGTTTGCTTGAGGCTAGAGGTCAAACGGGTTCGCCAATTCACTGAACATTACCGAAGGATGAGCACCTACCAAGGAATGGTAACCTCCAAGTTTCTTTCCTAGAAACTCACTTGTCATCACAAAGGCAATTGTGCTATGAATGGAACATGTGCAACTACAGTGTTTCTCAGGGAGAATTGAGCATGCAACTCTCTAAATCCCAATGAGGAAAATAAAGATTCCCTGCAAGCCTTATTTTCCAAAGGGCCTGCAGAGCATTGACCCTGCTGTTTCTTTCTCTATTTTGTACCTCTAAGGTGCTTTAGAAGGGAGATACTTGACTTGTTTCAACTTGCCAAAATCTAGAGGTTTAACCAAAGAAGCCCTTCACTGCCCATGACTCGGCATCTAGCTGTTCCCAACGCTGCATTGCTCACAAAGGCCCAAACAGACAGGCCGTACTTCTTGTACGTTTCTCTTCCTACTGCAGACCCGCTAGTACTGAGAGGTCTGGAATCCTTCTTAGAGCCCAGGAACCACACTGAATAAGGCTACATGGATTCTGCTGCATGCAAACCTGTGGCATGATACAAGAGGAATGTTAGCTTGAAGCTAATGGTCAAAAGGGGTCGCCAATTCACTGTAGATTACCGAAGAATGCCACCTACCAAGGAATGGCAAGCTCCAAGTTTCTTTCTTGGAAAATCACTTGTCCTCACAGAGACCATCGTGCAATTAAGAGAAGATGGGCAACAACAGTGTTTACCAGGTAACACGGAGGCCGCAACTCTCCGCTTTGCAATGAGGAAAGTAAACTTTCCCAGGAAGCCTCAATATACATGGCGACGAAGCAGAATATTCCCCTGGCGTTTCTGACTCTCTTATTGCACATCCAGTGGACACAATGGACCATGACGTTGGTAACCATTGCCATGCTGGGAGTCGTGATTGTGGTGTAAGGATTTCAAGCTGATGGCTTAGTGGGGCCTAGGTGGCAATGTTTCTCTGGACTACCTCTCAGTTAAGGGAAACCCTGTAATTTCTGAAGCTGGTCGTGAAGTGTAGTTGCTGATTGAGGTAGACAGACTGCACGGATTAGTTCCCAGAAGCAACGGTAGGCTAATTGTGCTTTTCAGTGCAGCTCAGGTTTCCTCAAGAATGTAGACACGCTTTGCATGAAGGAAGGCATGGAACGTTGAGAACGGTGTTGCTTTCAAGCTATCGCAATCTAGGTGTGTAACCAACGAAGCCCTTCACTGCCCATCACTTGGCATCTAGTTGTTCCCAACGGTAGACTGTTCACAACTGCCCAAAGACACAGGCAGTCCTTTTAGTTCGTTTCAAAACCTAGTGCAGACCCGCGAGCCAAAAGAGACCGGATATGCTTCCTAGAGTTCAAGAACCACAGGCACTAAGGTTGCATGGAATCTGTTGAATGCCTACCACTGTCATGAGAAAAGCGGAACGTAAACTTGAGGCTAGATGTCCCATGTGGGTGGCCCATTCCCTGAAGATTCCCGAGGGATGAGCCACTACCAAGGAACGGCAACCTCCAAGTTTCTTTCCTAGAAACTCTCGTCATCACAATGGCAAATGTGCTATGAAGGGAAGATGTGCAAGTATAGTGTTTCTCAGGGAGAATTGAGCCTGCAACTCTCTAAATCCCAAGGAGGTAAATAAAGTATCCCTTCATGCCTTATGTTCAGAAGGGACCACCGAACATTGACCTGCTCTTTCTTTCTCTATTTTGTACCTCCATGGTGCGTTAGAAGGGAGATACTTGAGTTGTTTCAACTTACCACATTCTAGAGGTTTAACAAAAGAAGCCTTTCACTGCCCTTTTTTGGCATAGAGTTGTCCTCAACTGAACGTCGCTCCCAAGTCCCAGAAGAGACTGGCAGTCCCTCGTGTGCATCTTGGATCCTAGTGCACACCCGCGTGTCCTAAGACACCAGAAATGCTTCCTAGAGTAAAAGCACTGCTTTGACAAAAGCTGCATTGAACCTGCTGCCTGCTTACCATTGTGACGACAAAAGCAGAACGTTAGCTTGAGGCCAGTCGTCCCATGCGCTCAGCATATTCACTAACAATCGCTGAGTGAGCAGCACCTAGCAGGAATTGAAAGGCAACGTTTGTTTCACGGAAAATCACTTCTCCTGAAAAGGCAATCCTGCAGTGAAGAGAAGATGGGCAACTACACTGTTTATCATGTAACACAGAGGCCACAAGTGTCGACATTCCAATGTGGAAAATCAACTTCCCATCAAGCCTCAATCTCCAAGGGGAGGGCACAGCATCTTATGCTGCAGTTTCTGAGTACCTATTGGACATTCAGGTGACCAAGTAGACCTTTTAGTGAGTAAACTTTGCGATACAGGGAGTAGTGAGTGTGCTGAAAGGATTACAGAGTCATAGGTTAGTGAGGATTGGGTGTAAAATGTATCCCCGGAATACCTAGCTTTCAAGGGAAAATCTGTAATTTTTCAGGCTGCACTTAAAGTCCACTGGCTTGCCTGGGGTAGATTCCATCCCGTGTGGGTTCCCAGAAGGAAGGGTAGGATCATTATATTTTTCGTGTGCTCGGGGATAGGCAGAAAAGCAGACACGTTTGGCACGAAGGAATGAACAGAACGCTGAGAGCTAGGTGTTTTCAAGCTGTCGCAATCTAGGCGTTTATCCAACGAAACCCTTCACTGCCGATGATTCGGCAACTAGCTCTTCCCAACGGTGCATTGCTCACAACGCCGCGAAGACACAGGCTGTCCTTTTTGTACGTATCAGATCTAGTGAAGACCCCCGAGTCCTAGGAGACCTGGAATGCTTCCCACAGCTCAACAACCACACTGAATAAGTCCACATGGCTTCTGCTGCATAACAACCTGTGACATGATACAAGAGGAATGTCAGCTTGAGGTTAATGGTCTAATGGGATCGCCAATTCACTGACGATTACTGAAGGATGAGCACCTACTAAAGAATGGCAACCTCCAAGTTTCCTTCCTAGAAACTCACTTGTCAGGGCAAAGCCATTTGTGCTATGAAGAGAACATGTGCAATTACAGTGTTTCTCAGGGAGAATTGAGCCCGACACTCTCTAAATCCCAAGGAGGTAAATAAAGTTTCCCTTCAAGCCTTATTCTCCAAAGGGCTCACAGAGCATTGACCCTGCTGTTTCTTTCTCATTTTGGCACCTCCAATGTGCTTACAAGTGAGATATTTGAGTTGTTGCAACTTACCACATTCTAGAGGTTTAAAAAAAGAAGCCCTTCACTGCCCATGACTCGGCATCTAGCTCTTGCCAAAGGTGCATTGCTCACAATTCCTCGAAATCACAGGCAGTCCTGCTTGTACGTTTCTCACCCTAGTGGAGACCCGCCAGTTTTAAGAGACCTGGAATGCTTCCTAAAGCTCAAGAACCACACTGAATAAGGCTACATGGATTCTGCTGCATGTCAACCTGTGGCATGATACAAGAGGAATGTTAGCTTGAGGCTAGTCGTCAAATGGGGTCGCCATTTCACTGAAGATTACCGAAGGATGAGCACCTCCCAAACAATGGCAACCTCCAAGTTTCTTTCCTAGAAACTCACTTGTCATCACAAAGGCAATTGTGCTATGAAGAGAACATGTGCAACTACAGTGTTTCTCAGGGAGAATTGAGCCCGCAACTCTCTAAATCCCAATGAGGAAAATAAAGTTTCCCTTCAAGCCTTATTTTCCAAAGGGCCTGCAGAGCATTGACCCTGTGGTTTCTTTCTCTATTTTGAACCTCCAAGGTGCTTTAGAAGGGAGATACTTGAGTTGTCTCAACTTGCCACAATCTAGACGTTTAACCAAAAAAGCCCTTCACTGCCCATGACTCGGCACCTAGCTGTTCCCAACGCTGCATTGCTCACGAAGGCCCAAACACACAGGCCGTCCTTCTTGTACGTTTCTCATCCTAGTGCAGACCCGCCAGTCCTAAGAGACCTGGAATGCTTCCATGAGTTCAAGAACCACACTGAATAACGCTACATGGATTCTGCTGCATGCCAATCTGTGGGAGGCTGCAAGAGGAACGTTAGCTTGAGGCTAGAGCTCAAACGGGTTCGCCAATTCACTGAGGATTACCGAAGGATGATCATCTGCCAAGGAATAGCAACCTCCAAGTCTCTTTCCTAGAAACTCACTTGTCATCACAAAGGCAATGGTGCACTGAAAGGAACATGTGTAAGTACAGTGTTTCTCAGGTAGAATTGGGCCCAAAACTCTCTAAACCCCAATGAGGAAAATAAAGTTTCCCTTCAAGCCTTACCTTATTTTCAAAAGGGTCCACAGAGTCTTGACCCTCCCATTTCTTTCCTTCTTTTGTACTAGAAAGGTGCTTTAGAAGGGCGATACTTCAGTTGTTTCAACTTGCCACAATCTAGAGGTTTAACCAAAGAAGCCCTTCACTGCCCATGACTCGGCAGCTAGCTGTTCCCAACGCTGCATTGCTCACAAAGGCCCAAACACACAGGCCGTCATTCTCGTACGTTGCTCATCCTAGTGAATACCCGCCAGTACTAAGAGACCTGGAATCCTTCCTAGAGCTCAAGAACCACACTGAATAAGATTCGGCTGCATGCCAATCTGTGTCATGATACAAGAGGAACGTTAGCTGTGGCTAGTGTTCAATGGGGTCGCCCATTCACTAAAGATTACTGAAGGATGAGCACCTACCAAAGAATGGCAACCTCCAAATTTCTTTCTTAGAAGTTCTCTCGTCATCAAAAAGGCAACTGTGCCATGAAGGGACCATGTGCAACTAGATTGTTTCTCAGTGAGAATTGATCCCGCAACTCTCTAAATCCCAATGAGGAAAATAAAGTTTCCCTTCAAGCCTTATATTCAAAAGCGCCCACAGAGCATTGACCCTGCTGTTTCTTTCTCTATTTTGTACTTCCAAGGTGCTTTAGAAGGGAGATACTTGAGTTGTTCCAACTTACTACGTTCTAGAGTTTAAGAAAGAAGCCCTTCACCTCCCAGGACTCGGAATCTAGCTGTTCCCAACGCTGCACTGCTCACAACACCCCAAAGACACAGGCCATCCTTCTTGTACGTTTCTCATCCTAGTGCAGACCTGCCAGTACTAAGAGACCTGGAATGCTTCCCAGAGCTGAGGAACCAACCTGAATGAGGCTACATGTATTCTGCTGCATGCCAAGCTGTTGCATGATAGCAGAGGAACGTTTGCTTGAGGCTAGAGGTCAAACGGGTTCGCCAATTCACTGAACATTACCGAAGGATGAGCACCTACCAAGGAATGGTAACCTCCAAGTTTCTTTCCTAGAAACTCACTTGTCATCACAAAGGCAATTGTGCTATGAATGGAACATGTGCAACTACAGTGTTTCTCAGGGAGAATTGAGCATGCAACTCTCTAAATCCCAATGAGGAAAATAAAGATTCCCTGCAAGCCTTATTTTCCAAAGGGCCTGCAGAGCATTGACCCTGCTGTTTCTTTCTCTATTTTGTACCTCTAAGGTGCTTTAGAAGGGAGATACTTGACTTGTTTCAACTTGCCAAAATCTAGAGGTTTAACCAAAGAAGCCCTTCACTGCCCATGACTCGGCATCTAGCTGTTCCCAACGCTGCATTGCTCACAAAGGCCCAAACAGACAGGCCGTACTTCTTGTACGTTTCTCTTCCTACTGCAGACCCGCTAGTACTGAGAGGTCTGGAATCCTTCTTAGAGCCCAGGAACCACACTGAATAAGGCTACATGGATTCTGCTGCATGCAAACCTGTGGCATGATACAAGAGGAATGTTAGCTTGAAGCTAATGGTCAAAAGGGGTCGCCAATTCACTGTAGATTACCGAAGAATGCCACCTACCAAGGAATGGCAAGCTCCAAGTTTCTTTCTTGGAAAATCACTTGTCCTCACAGAGACCATCGTGCAATTAAGAGAAGATGGGCAACAACAGTGTTTACCAGGTAACACGGAGGCCGCAACTCTCCGCTTTGCAATGAGGAAAGTAAACTTTCCCAGGAAGCCTCAATATACATGGCGACGAAGCAGAATATTCCCCTGGCGTTTCTGACTCTCTTATTGCACATCCAGTGGACACAATGGACCATGACGTTGGTAACCATTGCCATGCTGGGAGTCGTGATTGTGGTGTAAGGATTTCAAGCTGATGGCTTAGTGGGGCCTAGGTGGCAATGTTTCTCTGGACTACCTCTCAGTTAAGGGAAACCCTGTAATTTCTGAAGCTGGTCGTGAAGTGTAGTTGCTGATTGAGGTAGACAGACTGCACGGATTAGTTCCCAGAAGCAACGGTAGGCTAATTGTGCTTTTCAGTGCAGCTCAGGTTTCCTCAAGAATGTAGACACGCTTTGCATGAAGGAAGGCATGGAACGTTGAGAACGGTGTTGCTTTCAAGCTATCGCAATCTAGGTGTGTAACCAACGAAGCCCTTCACTGCCCATCACTTGGCATCTAGTTGTTCCCAACGGTAGACTGTTCACAACTGCCCAAAGACACAGGCAGTCCTTTTAGTTCGTTTCAAAACCTAGTGCAGACCCGCGAGCCAAAAGAGACCGGATATGCTTCCTAGAGTTCAAGAACCACAGGCACTAAGGTTGCATGGAATCTGTTGAATGCCTACCACTGTCATGAGAAAAGCGGAACGTAAACTTGAGGCTAGATGTCCCATGTGGGTGGCCCATTCCCTGAAGATTCCCGAGGGATGAGCCACTACCAAGGAACGGCAACCTCCAAGTTTCTTTCCTAGAAACTCTCGTCATCACAATGGCAAATGTGCTATGAAGGGAAGATGTGCAAGTATAGTGTTTCTCAGGGAGAATTGAGCCTGCAACTCTCTAAATCCCAAGGAGGTAAATAAAGTATCCCTTCATGCCTTATGTTCAGAAGGGACCACCGAACATTGACCTGCTCTTTCTTTCTCTATTTTGTACCTCCATGGTGCGTTAGAAGGGAGATACTTGAGTTGTTTCAACTTACCACATTCTAGAGGTTTAACAAAAGAAGCCTTTCACTGCCCTTTTTTGGCATAGAGTTGTCCTCAACTGAACGTCGCTCCCAAGTCCCAGAAGAGACTGGCAGTCCCTCGTGTGCATCTTGGATCCTAGTGCACACCCGCGTGTCCTAAGACACCAGAAATGCTTCCTAGAGTAAAAGCACTGCTTTGACAAAAGCTGCATTGAACCTGCTGCCTGCTTACCATTGTGACGACAAAAGCAGAACGTTAGCTTGAGGCCAGTCGTCCCATGCGCTCAGCATATTCACTAACAATCGCTGAGTGAGCAGCACCTAGCAGGAATTGAAAGGCAACGTTTGTTTCACGGAAAATCACTTCTCCTGAAAAGGCAATCCTGCAGTGAAGAGAAGATGGGCAACTACACTGTTTATCATGTAACACAGAGGCCACAAGTGTCGACATTCCAATGTGGAAAATCAACTTCCCATCAAGCCTCAATCTCCAAGGGGAGGGCACAGCATCTTATGCTGCAGTTTCTGAGTACCTATTGGACATTCAGGTGACCAAGTAGACCTTTTAGTGAGTAAACTTTGCGATACAGGGAGTAGTGAGTGTGCTGAAAGGATTACAGAGTCATAGGTTAGTGAGGATTGGGTGTAAAATGTATCCCCGGAATACCTAGCTTTCAAGGGAAAATCTGTAATTTTTCAGGCTGCACTTAAAGTCCACTGGCTTGCCTGGGGTAGATTCCATCCCGTGTGGGTTCCCAGAAGGAAGGGTAGGATCATTATATTTTTCGTGTGCTCGGGGATAGGCAGAAAAGCAGACACGTTTGGCACGAAGGAATGAACAGAACGCTGAGAGCTAGGTGTTTTCAAGCTGTCGCAATCTAGGCGTTTATCCAACGAAACCCTTCACTGCCGATGATTCGGCAACTAGCTCTTCCCAACGGTGCATTGCTCACAACGCCGCGAAGACACAGGCTGTCCTTTTTGTACGTATCAGATCTAGTGAAGACCCCCGAGTCCTAGGAGACCTGGAATGCTTCCCACAGCTCAACAACCACACTGAATAAGTCCACATGGCTTCTGCTGCATAACAACCTGTGACATGATACAAGAGGAATGTCAGCTTGAGGTTAATGGTCTAATGGGATCGCCAATTCACTGACGATTACTGAAGGATGAGCACCTACTAAAGAATGGCAACCTCCAAGTTTCCTTCCTAGAAACTCACTTGTCAGGGCAAAGCCATTTGTGCTATGAAGAGAACATGTGCAATTACAGTGTTTCTCAGGGAGAATTGAGCCCGACACTCTCTAAATCCCAAGGAGGTAAATAAAGTTTCCCTTCAAGCCTTATTCTCCAAAGGGCTCACAGAGCATTGACCCTGCTGTTTCTTTCTCATTTTGGCACCTCCAATGTGCTTACAAGTGAGATATTTGAGTTGTTGCAACTTACCACATTCTAGAGGTTTAAAAAAAGAAGCCCTTCACTGCCCATGACTCGGCATCTAGCTCTTGCCAAAGGTGCATTGCTCACAATTCCTCGAAATCACAGGCAGTCCTGCTTGTACGTTTCTCACCCTAGTGGAGACCCGCCAGTTTTAAGAGACCTGGAATGCTTCCTAAAGCTCAAGAACCACACTGAATAAGGCTACATGGATTCTGCTGCATGTCAACCTGTGGCATGATACAAGAGGAATGTTAGCTTGAGGCTAGTCGTCAAATGGGGTCGCCATTTCACTGAAGATTACCGAAGGATGAGCACCTCCCAAACAATGGCAACCTCCAAGTTTCTTTCCTAGAAACTCACTTGTCATCACAAAGGCAATTGTGCTATGAAGAGAACATGTGCAACTACAGTGTTTCTCAGGGAGAATTGAGCCCGCAACTCTCTAAATCCCAATGAGGAAAATAAAGTTTCCCTTCAAGCCTTATTTTCCAAAGGGCCTGCAGAGCATTGACCCTGTGGTTTCTTTCTCTATTTTGAACCTCCAAGGTGCTTTAGAAGGGAGATACTTGAGTTGTCTCAACTTGCCACAATCTAGACGTTTAACCAAAAAAGCCCTTCACTGCCCATGACTCGGCACCTAGCTGTTCCCAACGCTGCATTGCTCACGAAGGCCCAAACACACAGGCCGTCCTTCTTGTACGTTTCTCATCCTAGTGCAGACCCGCCAGTCCTAAGAGACCTGGAATGCTTCCATGAGTTCAAGAACCACACTGAATAACGCTACATGGATTCTGCTGCATGCCAATCTGTGGGAGGCTGCAAGAGGAACGTTAGCTTGAGGCTAGAGCTCAAACGGGTTCGCCAATTCACTGAGGATTACCGAAGGATGATCATCTGCCAAGGAATAGCAACCTCCAAGTCTCTTTCCTAGAAACTCACTTGTCATCACAAAGGCAATGGTGCACTGAAAGGAACATGTGTAAGTACAGTGTTTCTCAGGTAGAATTGGGCCCAAAACTCTCTAAACCCCAATGAGGAAAATAAAGTTTCCCTTCAAGCCTTACCTTATTTTCAAAAGGGTCCACAGAGTCTTGACCCTCCCATTTCTTTCCTTCTTTTGTACTAGAAAGGTGCTTTAGAAGGGCGATACTTCAGTTGTTTCAACTTGCCACAATCTAGAGGTTTAACCAAAGAAGCCCTTCACTGCCCATGACTCGGCAGCTAGCTGTTCCCAACGCTGCATTGCTCACAAAGGCCCAAACACACAGGCCGTCATTCTCGTACGTTGCTCATCCTAGTGAATACCCGCCAGTACTAAGAGACCTGGAATCCTTCCTAGAGCTCAAGAACCACACTGAATAAGATTCGGCTGCATGCCAATCTGTGTCATGATACAAGAGGAACGTTAGCTGTGGCTAGTGTTCAATGGGGTCGCCCATTCACTAAAGATTACTGAAGGATGAGCACCTACCAAAGAATGGCAACCTCCAAATTTCTTTCTTAGAAGTTCTCTCGTCATCAAAAAGGCAACTGTGCCATGAAGGGACCATGTGCAACTAGATTGTTTCTCAGTGAGAATTGATCCCGCAACTCTCTAAATCCCAATGAGGAAAATAAAGTTTCCCTTCAAGCCTTATATTCAAAAGCGCCCACAGAGCATTGACCCTGCTGTTTCTTTCTCTATTTTGTACTTCCAAGGTGCTTTAGAAGGGAGATACTTGAGTTGTTCCAACTTACTACGTTCTAGAGTTTAAGAAAGAAGCCCTTCACCTCCCAGGACTCGGAATCTAGCTGTTCCCAACGCTGCACTGCTCACAACACCCCAAAGACACAGGCCATCCTTCTTGTACGTTTCTCATCCTAGTGCAGACCTGCCAGTACTAAGAGACCTGGAATGCTTCCCAGAGCTGAGGAACCAACCTGAATGAGGCTACATGTATTCTGCTGCATGCCAAGCTGTTGCATGATAGCAGAGGAACGTTTGCTTGAGGCTAGAGGTCAAACGGGTTCGCCAATTCACTGAACATTACCGAAGGATGAGCACCTACCAAGGAATGGTAACCTCCAAGTTTCTTTCCTAGAAACTCACTTGTCATCACAAAGGCAATTGTGCTATGAATGGAACATGTGCAACTACAGTGTTTCTCAGGGAGAATTGAGCATGCAACTCTCTAAATCCCAATGAGGAAAATAAAGATTCCCTGCAAGCCTTATTTTCCAAAGGGCCTGCAGAGCATTGACCCTGCTGTTTCTTTCTCTATTTTGTACCTCTAAGGTGCTTTAGAAGGGAGATACTTGACTTGTTTCAACTTGCCAAAATCTAGAGGTTTAACCAAAGAAGCCCTTCACTGCCCATGACTCGGCATCTAGCTGTTCCCAACGCTGCATTGCTCACAAAGACCCAAACAGACAGGCCGTACTTCTTGTACGTTTCTCTTCCTACTGCAGACCCGCTAGTACTGAGAGGTCTGGAATCCTTCTTAGAGCCCAGGAACCATACTGAATAAGGCTACATGGATTCTGCTGCATGCAAACCTGTGGCATGATACAAGAGGAATGTTAGCTTGAAGCTAATGGTCAAAAGGGGTCGCCAATTCACTGTAGATTACCGAAGAATGCCACCTACCAAGGAATGGCAAGCTCCAAGTTTCTTTCTTGGAAAATCACTTGTCCTCACAGAGACCATCGTGCAATTAAGAGAAGATGGGCAACAACAGTGTTTACCAGGTAACACGGAGGCCGCAACTCTCCGCTTTGCAATGAGGAAAATAAACTTTCCCAGGAAGCCTCAATATACATGGCGACGAAGCAGAATATTCCCCTGGCGTTTCTGACTCTCTTATTGCACATCCAGTGGACACAATGGACCATGACGTTGGTAACCATTGCCATGCTGGGAGTCGTGATTGTGGTGTAAGGATTTCAAGCTGATGGCTTAGTGGGGCCTAGGTGGCAATGTTTCTCTGGACTACCTCTCAGTTAAGGGAAACCCTGTAATTTCTGAAGCTGGTCGTGAAGTGTAGTTGCTGATTGAGGTAGACAGACTGCACGGATTAGTTCCCAGAAGCAACGGTAGGCTAATTGTGCTTTTCAGTGCAGCTCAGGTTTCCTCAAGAATGTAGACACGCTTTGCATGAAGGAAGGCATGGAACGTTGAGAACGGTGTTGCTTTCAAGCTATCGCAATCTAGGTGTGTAACCAACGAAGCCCTTCACTGCCCATCACTTGGCATCTAGTTGTTCCCAACGGTAGACTGTTCACAACTGCCCAAAGACACAGGCAGTCCTTTTAGTTCGTTTCAAAACCTAGTGCAGACCCGCGAGCCAAAAGAGACCGGATATGCTTCCTAGAGTTCAAGAACCACAGGCACTAAGGTTGCATGGAATCTGTTGAATGCCTACCACTGTCATGAGAAAAGCGGAACGTAAACTTGAGGCTAGATGTCCCATGTGGGTGGCCCATTCCCTGAAGATTCCCGAGGGATGAGCCACTACCAAGGAACGGCAACCTCCAAGTTTCTTTCCTAGAAACTCTCGTCATCACAATGGCAAATGTGCTATGAAGGGAAGATGTGCAAGTATAGTGTTTCTCAGGGAGAATTGAGCCTGCAACTCTCTAAATCCCAAGGAGGTAAATAAAGTATCCCTTCATGCCTTATGTTCAGAAGGGACCACCGAACATTGACCTGCTCTTTCTTTCTCTATTTTGTACCTCCATGGTGCGTTAGAAGGGAGATACTTGAGTTGTTTCAACTTACCACATTCTAGAGGTTTAACAAAAGAAGCCTTTCACTGCCCTTTTTTGGCATAGAGTTGTCCTCAACTGAACGTCGCTCCCAAGTCCCAGAAGAGACTGGCAGTCCCTCGTGTGCATCTTGGATCCTAGTGCACACCCGCGTGTCCTAAGACACCAGAAATGCTTCCTAGAGTAAAAGCACTGCTTTGACAAAAGCTGCATTGAACCTGCTGCCTGCTTACCATTGTGACGACAAAAGCAGAACGTTAGCTTGAGGCCAGTCGTCCCATGCGCTCAGCATATTCACTAACAATCGCTGAGTGAGCAGCACCTAGCAGGAATTGAAAGGCAACGTTTGTTTCACGGAAAATCACTTCTCCTGAAAAGGCAATCCTGCAGTGAAGAGAAGATGGGCAACTACACTGTTTATCATGTAACACAGAGGCCACAAGTGTCGACATTCCAATGTGGAAAATCAACTTCCCATCAAGCCTCAATCTCCAAGGGGAGGGCACAGCATCTTATGCTGCAGTTTCTGAGTACCTATTGGACATTCAGGTGACCAAGTAGACCTTTTAGTGAGTAAACTTTGCGATACAGGGAGTAGTGAGTGTGCTGAAAGGATTACAGAGTCATAGGTTAGTGAGGATTGGGTGTAAAATGTATCCCCGGAATACCTAGCTTTCAAGGGAAAATCTGTAATTTTTCAGGCTGCACTTAAAGTCCACTGGCTTGCCTGGGGTAGATTCCATCCCGTGTGGGTTCCCAGAAGGAAGGGTAGGATCATTATATTTTTCGTGTGCTCGGGGATAGGCAGAAAAGCAGACACGTTTGGCACGAAGGAATGAACAGAACGCTGAGAGCTAGGTGTTTTCAAGCTGTCGCAATCTAGGCGTTTATCCAACGAAACCCTTCACTGCCGATGATTCGGCAACTAGCTCTTCCCAACGGTGCATTGCTCACAACGCCGCGAAGACACAGGCTGTCCTTTTTGTACGTATCAGATCTAGTGAAGACCCCCGAGTCCTAGGAGACCTGGAATGCTTCCCACAGCTCAACAACCACACTGAATAAGTCCACATGGCTTCTGCTGCATAACAACCTGTGACATGATACAAGAGGAATGTCAGCTTGAGGTTAATGGTCTAATGGGATCGCCAATTCACTGACGATTACTGAAGGATGAGCACCTACTAAAGAATGGCAACCTCCAAGTTTCCTTCCTAGAAACTCACTTGTCAGGGCAAAGCCATTTGTGCTATGAAGAGAACATGTGCAATTACAGTGTTTCTCAGGGAGAATTGAGCCCGACACTCTCTAAATCCCAAGGAGGTAAATAAAGTTTCCCTTCAAGCCTTATTCTCCAAAGGGCTCACAGAGCATTGACCCTGCTGTTTCTTTCTCATTTTGGCACCTCCAATGTGCTTACAAGTGAGATATTTGAGTTGTTGCAACTTACCACATTCTAGAGGTTTAAAAAAAGAAGCCCTTCACTGCCCATGACTCGGCATCTAGCTCTTGCCAAAGGTGCATTGCTCACAATTCCTCGAAATCACAGGCAGTCCTGCTTGTACGTTTCTCACCCTAGTGGAGACCCGCCAGTTTTAAGAGACCTGGAATGCTTCCTAAAGCTCAAGAACCACACTGAATAAGGCTACATGGATTCTGCTGCATGTCAACCTGTGGCATGATACAAGAGGAATGTTAGCTTGAGGCTAGTCGTCAAATGGGGTCGCCATTTCACTGAAGATTACCGAAGGATGAGCACCTCCCAAACAATGGCAACCTCCAAGTTTCTTTCCTAGAAACTCACTTGTCATCACAAAGGCAATTGTGCTATGAAGAGAACATGTGCAACTACAGTGTTTCTCAGGGAGAATTGAGCCCGCAACTCTCTAAATCCCAATGAGGAAAATAAAGTTTCCCTTCAAGCCTTATTTTCCAAAGGGCCTGCAGAGCATTGACCCTGTGGTTTCTTTCTCTATTTTGAACCTCCAAGGTGCTTTAGAAGGGAGATACTTGAGTTGTCTCAACTTGCCACAATCTAGACGTTTAACCAAAAAAGCCCTTCACTGCCCATGACTCGGCACCTAGCTGTTCCCAACGCTGCATTGCTCACGAAGGCCCAAACACACAGGCCGTCCTTCTTGTACGTTTCTCATCCTAGTGCAGACCCGCCAGTCCTAAGAGACCTGGAATGCTTCCATGAGTTCAAGAACCACACTGAATAACGCTACATGGATTCTGCTGCATGCCAATCTGTGGGAGGCTGCAAGAGGAACGTTAGCTTGAGGCTAGAGCTCAAACGGGTTCGCCAATTCACTGAGGATTACCGAAGGATGATCATCTGCCAAGGAATAGCAACCTCCAAGTCTCTTTCCTAGAAACTCACTTGTCATCACAAAGGCAATGGTGCACTGAAAGGAACATGTGTAAGTACAGTGTTTCTCAGGTAGAATTGGGCCCAAAACTCTCTAAACCCCAATGAGGAAAATAAAGTTTCCCTTCAAGCCTTACCTTATTTTCAAAAGGGTCCACAGAGTCTTGACCCTCCCATTTCTTTCCTTCTTTTGTACTAGAAAGGTGCTTTAGAAGGGCGATACTTCAGTTGTTTCAACTTGCCACAATCTAGAGGTTTAACCAAAGAAGCCCTTCACTGCCCATGACTCGGCAGCTAGCTGTTCCCAACGCTGCATTGCTCACAAAGGCCCAAACACACAGGCCGTCATTCTCGTACGTTGCTCATCCTAGTGAATACCCGCCAGTACTAAGAGACCTGGAATCCTTCCTAGAGCTCAAGAACCACACTGAATAAGATTCGGCTGCATGCCAATCTGTGTCATGATACAAGAGGAACGTTAGCTGTGGCTAGTGTTCAATGGGGTCGCCCATTCACTAAAGATTACTGAAGGATGAGCACCTACCAAAGAATGGCAACCTCCAAATTTCTTTCTTAGAAGTTCTCTCGTCATCAAAAAGGCAACTGTGCCATGAAGGGACCATGTGCAACTAGATTGTTTCTCAGTGAGAATTGATCCCGCAACTCTCTAAATCCCAATGAGGAAAATAAAGTTTCCCTTCAAGCCTTATATTCAAAAGCGCCCACAGAGCATTGACCCTGCTGTTTCTTTCTCTATTTTGTACTTCCAAGGTGCTTTAGAAGGGAGATACTTGAGTTGTTCCAACTTACTACGTTCTAGAGTTTAAGAAAGAAGCCCTTCACCTCCCAGGACTCGGAATCTAGCTGTTCCCAACGCTGCACTGCTCACAACACCCCAAAGACACAGGCCATCCTTCTTGTACGTTTCTCATCCTAGTGCAGACCTGCCAGTACTAAGAGACCTGGAATGCTTCCCAGAGCTGAGGAACCAACCTGAATGAGGCTACATGTATTCTGCTGCATGCCAAGCTGTTGCATGATAGCAGAGGAACGTTTGCTTGAGGCTAGAGGTCAAACGGGTTCGCCAATTCACTGAACATTACCGAAGGATGAGCACCTACCAAGGAATGGTAACCTCCAAGTTTCTTTCCTAGAAACTCACTTGTCATCACAAAGGCAATTGTGCTATGAATGGAACATGTGCAACTACAGTGTTTCTCAGGGAGAATTGAGCATGCAACTCTCTAAATCCCAATGAGGAAAATAAAGATTCCCTGCAAGCCTTATTTTCCAAAGGGCCTGCAGAGCATTGACCCTGCTGTTTCTTTCTCTATTTTGTACCTCTAAGGTGCTTTAGAAGGGAGATACTTGACTTGTTTCAACTTGCCAAAATCTAGAGGTTTAACCAAAGAAGCCCTTCACTGCCCATGACTCGGCATCTAGCTGTTCCCAACGCTGCATTGCTCACAAAGACCCAAACAGACAGGCCGTACTTCTTGTACGTTTCTCTTCCTACTGCAGACCCGCTAGTACTGAGAGGTCTGGAATCCTTCTTAGAGCCCAGGAACCATACTGAATAAGGCTACATGGATTCTGCTGCATGCAAACCTGTGGCATGATACAAGAGGAATGTTAGCTTGAAGCTAATGGTCAAAAGGGGTCGCCAATTCACTGTAGATTACCGAAGAATGCCACCTACCAAGGAATGGCAAGCTCCAAGTTTCTTTCTTGGAAAATCACTTGTCCTCACAGAGACCATCGTGCAATTAAGAGAAGATGGGCAACAACAGTGTTTACCAGGTAACACGGAGGCCGCAACTCTCCGCTTTGCAATGAGGAAAATAAACTTTCCCAGGAAGCCTCAATATACATGGCGACGAAGCAGAATATTCCCCTGGCGTTTCTGACTCTCTTATTGCACATCCAGTGGACACAATGGACCATGACGTTGGTAACCATTGCCATGCTGGGAGTCGTGATTGTGGTGTAAGGATTTCAAGCTGATGGCTTAGTGGGGCCTAGGTGGCAATGTTTCTCTGGACTACCTCTCAGTTAAGGGAAACCCTGTAATTTCTGAAGCTGGTCGTGAAGTGTAGTTGCTGATTGAGGTAGACAGACTGCACGGATTAGTTCCCAGAAGCAACGGTAGGCTAATTGTGCTTTTCAGTGCAGCTCAGGTTTCCTCAAGAATGTAGACACGCTTTGCATGAAGGAAGGCATGGAACGTTGAGAACGGTGTTGCTTTCAAGCTATCGCAATCTAGGTGTGTAACCAACGAAGCCCTTCACTGCCCATCACTTGGCATCTAGTTGTTCCCAACGGTAGACTGTTCACAACTGCCCAAAGACACAGGCAGTCCTTTTAGTTCGTTTCAAAACCTAGTGCAGACCCGCGAGCCAAAAGAGACCGGATATGCTTCCTAGAGTTCAAGAACCACAGGCACTAAGGTTGCATGGAATCTGTTGAATGCCTACCACTGTCATGAGAAAAGCGGAACGTAAACTTGAGGCTAGATGTCCCATGTGGGTGGCCCATTCCCTGAAGATTCCCGAGGGATGAGCCACTACCAAGGAACGGCAACCTCCAAGTTTCTTTCCTAGAAACTCTCGTCATCACAATGGCAAATGTGCTATGAAGGGAAGATGTGCAAGTATAGTGTTTCTCAGGGAGAATTGAGCCTGCAACTCTCTAAATCCCAAGGAGGTAAATAAAGTATCCCTTCATGCCTTATGTTCAGAAGGGACCACCGAACATTGACCTGCTCTTTCTTTCTCTATTTTGTACCTCCATGGTGCGTTAGAAGGGAGATACTTGAGTTGTTTCAACTTACCACATTCTAGAGGTTTAACAAAAGAAGCCTTTCACTGCCCTTTTTTGGCATAGAGTTGTCCTCAACTGAACGTCGCTCCCAAGTCCCAGAAGAGACTGGCAGTCCCTCGTGTGCATCTTGGATCCTAGTGCACACCCGCGTGTCCTAAGACACCAGAAATGCTTCCTAGAGTAAAAGCACTGCTTTGACAAAAGCTGCATTGAACCTGCTGCCTGCTTACCATTGTGACGACAAAAGCAGAACGTTAGCTTGAGGCCAGTCGTCCCATGCGCTCAGCATATTCACTAACAATCGCTGAGTGAGCAGCACCTAGCAGGAATTGAAAGGCAACGTTTGTTTCACGGAAAATCACTTCTCCTGAAAAGGCAATCCTGCAGTGAAGAGAAGATGGGCAACTACACTGTTTATCATGTAACACAGAGGCCACAAGTGTCGACATTCCAATGTGGAAAATCAACTTCCCATCAAGCCTCAATCTCCAAGGGGAGGGCACAGCATCTTATGCTGCAGTTTCTGAGTACCTATTGGACATTCAGGTGACCAAGTAGACCTTTTAGTGAGTAAACTTTGCGATACAGGGAGTAGTGAGTGTGCTGAAAGGATTACAGAGTCATAGGTTAGTGAGGATTGGGTGTAAAATGTATCCCCGGAATACCTAGCTTTCAAGGGAAAATCTGTAATTTTTCAGGCTGCACTTAAAGTCCACTGGCTTGCCTGGGGTAGATTCCATCCCGTGTGGGTTCCCAGAAGGAAGGGTAGGATCATTATATTTTTCGTGTGCTCGGGGATAGGCAGAAAAGCAGACACGTTTGGCACGAAGGAATGAACAGAACGCTGAGAGCTAGGTGTTTTCAAGCTGTCGCAATCTAGGCGTTTATCCAACGAAACCCTTCACTGCCGATGATTCGGCAACTAGCTCTTCCCAACGGTGCATTGCTCACAACGCCGCGAAGACACAGGCTGTCCTTTTTGTACGTATCAGATCTAGTGAAGACCCCCGAGTCCTAGGAGACCTGGAATGCTTCCCACAGCTCAACAACCACACTGAATAAGTCCACATGGCTTCTGCTGCATAACAACCTGTGACATGATACAAGAGGAATGTCAGCTTGAGGTTAATGGTCTAATGGGATCGCCAATTCACTGACGATTACTGAAGGATGAGCACCTACTAAAGAATGGCAACCTCCAAGTTTCCTTCCTAGAAACTCACTTGTCAGGGCAAAGCCATTTGTGCTATGAAGAGAACATGTGCAATTACAGTGTTTCTCAGGGAGAATTGAGCCCGACACTCTCTAAATCCCAAGGAGGTAAATAAAGTTTCCCTTCAAGCCTTATTCTCCAAAGGGCTCACAGAGCATTGACCCTGCTGTTTCTTTCTCATTTTGGCACCTCCAATGTGCTTACAAGTGAGATATTTGAGTTGTTGCAACTTACCACATTCTAGAGGTTTAAAAAAAGAAGCCCTTCACTGCCCATGACTCGGCATCTAGCTCTTGCCAAAGGTGCATTGCTCACAATTCCTCGAAATCACAGGCAGTCCTGCTTGTACGTTTCTCACCCTAGTGGAGACCCGCCAGTTTTAAGAGACCTGGAATGCTTCCTAAAGCTCAAGAACCACACTGAATAAGGCTACATGGATTCTGCTGCATGTCAACCTGTGGCATGATACAAGAGGAATGTTAGCTTGAGGCTAGTCGTCAAATGGGGTCGCCATTTCACTGAAGATTACCGAAGGATGAGCACCTCCCAAACAATGGCAACCTCCAAGTTTCTTTCCTAGAAACTCACTTGTCATCACAAAGGCAATTGTGCTATGAAGAGAACATGTGCAACTACAGTGTTTCTCAGGGAGAATTGAGCCCGCAACTCTCTAAATCCCAATGAGGAAAATAAAGTTTCCCTTCAAGCCTTATTTTCCAAAGGGCCTGCAGAGCATTGACCCTGTGGTTTCTTTCTCTATTTTGAACCTCCAAGGTGCTTTAGAAGGGAGATACTTGAGTTGTCTCAACTTGCCACAATCTAGACGTTTAACCAAAAAAGCCCTTCACTGCCCATGACTCGGCACCTAGCTGTTCCCAACGCTGCATTGCTCACGAAGGCCCAAACACACAGGCCGTCCTTCTTGTACGTTTCTCATCCTAGTGCAGACCCGCCAGTCCTAAGAGACCTGGAATGCTTCCATGAGTTCAAGAACCACACTGAATAACGCTACATGGATTCTGCTGCATGCCAATCTGTGGGAGGCTGCAAGAGGAACGTTAGCTTGAGGCTAGAGCTCAAACGGGTTCGCCAATTCACTGAGGATTACCGAAGGATGATCATCTGCCAAGGAATAGCAACCTCCAAGTCTCTTTCCTAGAAACTCACTTGTCATCACAAAGGCAATGGTGCACTGAAAGGAACATGTGTAAGTACAGTGTTTCTCAGGTAGAATTGGGCCCAAAACTCTCTAAACCCCAATGAGGAAAATAAAGTTTCCCTTCAAGCCTTACCTTATTTTCAAAAGGGTCCACAGAGTCTTGACCCTCCCATTTCTTTCCTTCTTTTGTACTAGAAAGGTGCTTTAGAAGGGCGATACTTCAGTTGTTTCAACTTGCCACAATCTAGAGGTTTAACCAAAGAAGCCCTTCACTGCCCATGACTCGGCAGCTAGCTGTTCCCAACGCTGCATTGCTCACAAAGGCCCAAACACACAGGCCGTCATTCTCGTACGTTGCTCATCCTAGTGAATACCCGCCAGTACTAAGAGACCTGGAATCCTTCCTAGAGCTCAAGAACCACACTGAATAAGATTCGGCTGCATGCCAATCTGTGTCATGATACAAGAGGAACGTTAGCTGTGGCTAGTGTTCAATGGGGTCGCCCATTCACTAAAGATTACTGAAGGATGAGCACCTACCAAAGAATGGCAACCTCCAAATTTCTTTCTTAGAAGTTCTCTCGTCATCAAAAAGGCA
>NW_026778078.1:0-45326 GCF_028023285.1 Balaenoptera ricei
TGGCTGGACCCCCAAATAATATTCCTTTACGTGCTAAGGGGTATCTAGAGAGTGGGATAGGTTTAATAACTACCCTAACCCTAATGCATACCCTAACCCTAACACCTACCCTAACCCTAACACGTACCCTAATCCTAACCCGTACCCTAAACCGAGCCCTAACCCTAACACTAACCCTAACCCTAACCCTAACCCATACCCTACGCCGTACCCGAACCCTAAGCCGTACCCTAAGCCTAACCCTAAGCCTAACCCTAACCCAAGGCTACCCTTGACTGCTTCTGCCTCCAATAGATTTCCTAAGCACTAGTGTTTGAAGGAACAGCTTAAAAAGAGAATCCTAATGTGATTTCTTTATAATGGGTGTGTTCCTTATCTTATCCTAGTGTCTAAACTCTTCTCCATGGCTGGACCCCCAAATAATATTCCTTTACGTGCTAAGGGGTATCTAGAGAGTGGGATAGGTTTAATAACTACCCTAACCCTAACGCGTACCCTAACCCTAACCCCTACCCTAACCCTAACACGTACCCTAATCCTAACCCGTACCCTAAACCGAGCCCTAACCCTAACACTAACCCTAACCCTAACCCTAACCCATACCCTACGCCGTACCCGAACCCCTCCCCGAACCCCTACCCTAAGCCGTACCCTAAGCCTAACCCTAAGCCTAACCCTAACCCTAGGCTACCCTTGACTGCTTCTGCCTCCAATAGATTTCCTAAGCACTAGTGTTTGAAGGAACAGCTTAAAAAGAGAATCCTAATGTGATTTCTTTATAATGTATGTGTTCCTTATTTTATCCTAGTGTCTAAACTCTTCTCCATGGCTGGACCCCCAAATAATATTCCTTTATGTGCTAAGGGGTATCTAGAGAGTGGGATAGGTTTAATAACTACCCTAACCCTAACGCGTACCCTAACCCTAACCCCTACCCTAACCCTAACACGTACCCTAATCCTAACCCGTACCCTAAACCGAGCCCTAACCCTAACACTAACCCTAACCCTAACCCTAACCCATACCCTACGCCGTACCCGAACCCCTCCCCGAACCCGTACCCTAAGCCGTACCCTAAGCCTAACCCTAAGCCTAACCCTAACCCTAGGCTACCCTTGACTGCTTCTGCCTCCAATAGATTTCCTAAGCACTAGTGTTTGAAGGAACAGCTTAAAAAGAGAATCCTAATGTGATTTCTTTATAATGTATGTGTTCCTTATTTTATCCTAGTGTCTAAACTCTTCTCCATGGCTGGACCCCCAAATAATATTCCTTTACGTGCTAAGGGGTATCTAGAGAGTGGGATAGGTTTAATAACTACCCTAACCCTAACGCGTACCCTAACCCTAACCCCTACCCTAACCCTAACACGTACCCTAATCCTAACCCGTACCCTAAACCGAGCCCTAACCCTAACACTAACCCTAACCCTAACCCTAACCCATACCCTACGCCGTACCCGAACCCCTCCCCAAACCCGTACCCTAAGCCGTACCCTAAGCCTAACCCTAAGCCTAACCCTAACCCTAGGCTACCCTTGACTGCTTCTGCCTCCAATAGATTTCCTAAGCACTAGTGTTGTAAGGAACAGCTTAAAAAGAGAATCCTAATGTGATTTCTTTATAATGTATGTGTTCCTTATTTTATCCTAGTGTCTAAACTCTTCTCCATGGCTGGACCCCCAAATAATATTCCTTTACGTGCTAAGGGGTATCTAGAGAGTGGGATAGGTTTAATACCTACCCTAACCCTAACGCGTACCCTAACCCTAACCCCTACCCTAACCCTAACACGTACCCTAATCCTAACCCGTACCCTAAACCGAGCCCTAACCCTAACACTAACCCTAACCCTAACCCTAACCCATACCCTACGCCGTACCCGAACCCTAAGCCGTACCCTAAGCCTAACCCTAAGCCTAACCCTAACCCTAGGCTACCCTTGACTGCTTCTGCCTCCAATAGATTTCCTAAGCACTAGTGTTTGAAGGAACAGCTTAAAAAGAGAATCCTAATGCGATTTCTTTATAATGTATGTGTTCCTTATTTTATCCTAGTGTCTAAACTCTTCTCCATGGCTGGACCCCCAAATAATATTCCTTTACGTGCTAAGGGGTATCTAGAGAGTGGGATAGGTTTAATAACTACCCTAACCCTAACGCGTACCCTAACCCTAACCCCTACCCTAACCCTAACACGTACCCTAATCCTAACCCGTACCCTAAACCGATCCCTAACCCTAACACTAACCCTAACCCTAACCCAAACCCATACCCTACGCCGAACCCGTACCCTAAGCCGTACCCTAAGCCTAACCCTAAGCCTAGCCCTAACCCTAGGCTACCCTTGAGTGCTTCGGTCTCCAATAGATTTCCTAAGAACTAGTGTTTTAAGGAACAGCTTAAAAACAGAATCCTAATGTGATTTCTAACCCGTACCCTAAACCGAGCCCTAACCCTAACACTAACCCTAACCCTAACCCTAACCCATACCCTACGCCGTACCCGAACCCCTCCCCGAACCCGTACCCTAAGCCGTACCCTAAGCCTAACCCTAAGCCTAACCCTAACCCTAGGCTACCCTTGACTGCTTCTGCCTCCAATAGATTTCCTAAGCACTAGTGTTTGAAGGAACAGCTTAAAAAGAGAATCCTAATGTGATTTCTTTATAATGTATGTGTTCCTTATCTTATCCTAGTGTCTAAACTCTTCTCCATGGCTGGACCCCCAAATAATATTCCTTTACGTGCTAAGGGGTATCTAGAGAGTGGGATAGGTTTAATAACTACCCTAACCCTAACGCGTACCCTAACCCTAACCCCTACCCTAACCCTAACACGTACCCTAATCCTAACCCGTACCCTAAACCGAGCCCTAACCCTAACACTAACCCTAACCCTAACCCTAACCCATACCCTACGCCGTACCCGAACCCTAAGCCGTACCCTAAGCCTAACCCTAACCCTAGGCTACCCTTGACTGCTTCTGCCTCCAATAGATTTCCTAAGCACTAGTGTTTTAAGGAACAGCTTAAAAAGAGAATCCTAATGTGATTTCTTTATAATGTATGTGTTCCTTATTTTATCCTAGTGTCTAAACTCTTCTCCAAGGCTGGACCCGCAAATAATATTCCTTTACGTGCTAAGGGGTATCTAGAGAGTGGGATAGGTTTAATAACTACCCTAACCCTAACGCGTACCCTAACCCTAACACCTACCCTAACCCTAACACGTACACTAATCCTAACCCGTACCCTAAACCGAGCCCTAACCCTAACACTCACCCTAACCCTAACCCTAACCCATACCCTATGCCGTACCCGAACCCCTCCCCGAACCCGTACCCTAAGCCATACCCTAAGCCTAACCCTAAGCCTAACCCTAACCCTAGGCTACCCTTGACTGCTTCTGCCTCCAATAGATTTCCTAAGCACTAGTGTTTGAAGGAACAGCTTAAAAAGAGAATCCTAATGTGATTTCTTTATAATGTATGTGTTCCTTATTTTATCCTAGTGTCTAAACTCTTCTCCATGGCTGGACCCCCAAATAATATTCCTTTACGTGCTAAGGGGTATCTAGAGAGTGGGATAGGTTTAATAACTACCCTAACCCTAACGCGTACCCTAACCCTAACACCTACCCTAACCCTAACACGTACCCTAATCCTAACCCGTACCCTAAACCGAGCCCTAACCCTAACACTAACCCTAACCCTAACCCATACCCTACGCCGTACCCGAACCCTAAGCCGTACCCTAAGCCTAACCCTAAGCCTAACCCTAACCCTAGGCTACCCTTGACTGCTTCTGCCTCCAATAGATTTCCTAAGCACTAGTGTTTGAAGGAACAGCTTAAAAAGAGAATCCTAATGTGATTTCTTTATAATGGGTGTGTTCCTTATCTTATCCTAGTGTCTAAACTCTTCTCCATGGCTGGACACCCAAATAATATTCCTTTACGTGCTAAGGGGTATCTAGAGAGTGGGATAGGTTTAATAACTACCCTAACCCTAACGCGTACCCTAACCCTAACCCCTACCCTAACCCTAACACGTACCCTAATCCTAACCCGTACCCTAAACCGAGCCCTAACCCTAACACTAACCCTAACCCTAACCCTAACCCATACCCTACGCCGTACCCGAACCCCTCCCCGAACCCCTACCCTAAGCCGTACCCTAACCCTAACCCTAAGCCTAACCCTAACCCTAGGCTACCCTTGACTGCTTCTGCCTCCAATAGATTTCCTAAGCACTAGTGTTTTAAGGAACAGCTTAAAAAGAGAATCCTAATGTGATTTCTTTATAATGTATGTGTTCCTTATTTTATCCTAGTGTCTAAACTCTTCTCCATGGCTGGACCCGAAAATAATATTCCTTTACGTGCTAAGGGGTATCTAGAGAGTGGGATAGGTTTAATAACTACCCTAACCCTAACGCGTACCCTAACCCTAACACCTACCCTAACCCTAACACGTACCCTAATCCTAACCCGTACCCTAAACCGAGCCCTAACCCTAACACTAACCCTAACCCTAACCCTAACCCATACCCTATGCCGTACCCGAACCCCTCCCCGAACCCGTACCCTAAGCCGTACCCTAAGCCTAACCCTAAGCCTAACCGTAACTCTAGGCTACCCTTGACTGCTTCTGCCTCCAATAGATTTCCTAAGCACTAGTGTTTGAAGGAACAGCTTAAAAAGAGAATCCTAATGTGATTTCTTTATAATGTATGTGTTCCTTATCTTATCCTAGTGTCTAAACTCTTCTCCATGGCTGGACCCCCAAATAATATTCCTTTACGTGCTAAGGGGTATCTAGAGAGTGGGATAGGTTTAATAACTACCCTAACCCTAACGCGTACCCTAACCCTAACACCTACCCTAACCCTAACACGTACCCTAATCCTAACCCGTACCCTAAACCGAGCCCTAACCCTAACACTAACCCTAACCCTAACCCTAACCCATACCCTACGCCATACCCGAACCCTAAGCCGTACCCTAAGCCTAACCCTAAGCCTAACCCTAACCCTAGGCTACCCTTGACTGCTTCTGCCTCCAATAGATTTCCTAAGCACTAGTGTTTGAAGGAACAGCTTAAAAAGAGAATCCTAATGTGATTTCTTTATAATGGGTGTGTTCCTTATCTTATCCTAGTGTCTAAACTCTTCTCCATGGCTGGACCCGAAAATAATATTCCTTTACGTGCTAAGGGGTATCTAGAGAGTGGGATAGGTTTAATAACTACCCTAACCCTAACGCGTACCCTAACCCTAACACCTACCCTAACCCTAACACGTACCCTAATCCTAACCCGTACCCTAAACCGAGCCCTAACCCTAACACTAACCCTAACCCTAACCCTAACCCATACCCTATGCCGTACCCGAACCCCTCCCCGAACCCGTACCCTAAGCCATACCCTAAGCCTAACCCTAAGCCTAACCCTAACCCTAGGCTACCCTTGACTGCTTCTGTCTCCAATAGATTTCCTAAGCACTAGTGTTTGAAGGAACAGCTTAAAAAGAGAATCCTAATGTGATTTCTTTATAATGTATGTGTTCCTTATCTTATCCTAGTGTCTAAACTCTTCTCCATGGCTGGACCCCCAAATAATATTCCTTTACGTGCTAAGGGGTATCTAGAGAGTGGGATAGGTTTAATAACTACCCTAACCCTAACGCGTACCCTAACCCTAACCCCTACCCTAACCCTAACACGTACCCTAATCCTAACCCGTACCCTAAACCGAGCCCTAACCCTAACACTAACCCTAACCCTAACCCTAACCCATACCCTACGCCGTACCCGAACCCCTCCCCGAACCCCTACCCTAAGCCGTACCCTAACCCTAACCCTAAGCCTAACCCTAACCCTAGGCTACCCTTGACTGCTTCTGCCTCCAATAGATTTCCTAAGCACTAGTGTTTTAAGGAACAGCTTAAAAAGAGAATCCTAATGTGATTTCTTTATAATGTATGTGTTCCTTATTTTATCCTAGTGTCCAAACTCTTCTCCATGGCTGGACCCCCAAATAATATTCCTTTACGTGCTAAGGGGTATCTAGAGAGTGGGATAGGTTTAATAACTACCCTAACCCTAACGCGTACCCTAACCCTAACCCCTACCCTAACCCTAACACGTACCCTAATCCTAACCCGTACCCTAAACCGAGCCCTAACCCTAACACTAACCCTAACCCTAACCCTAACCCATACCCTACGCCGTACCCGAACCCCTCCCCAAACCCGTACCCTAAGCCGTACCTTAAGCCTAACCCTAAGCCTAACCCTAACCCTAGGCTACCCTTGACTGCTTCTGCCTCCAATAGATTTCCTAAGCACTAGTGTTTGAAGGAACAGCTTAAAAAGAGAATCCTAATGTGATTTCTTCATAATGTATGTGTTCCTTATCTTATCCTAGTGTCTAAACTCTTCTCCATGGCTGGACCCCCAAATAATATTCCTTTACGTGCTAAGGGGTATCTAGAGAGTGGGATAGGTTTAATAACTACCCTAACCCTAACGCGTACCCTAACCCTAACACCTACCCTAACCCTAACACGTACCCTAATCCTAACCCGTACCCTAAACCGAGCCCTAACCCTAACACTAACCCTAACCCTAACCCTAACCCATACCCTACGCCGTACCCGAACCCTAAGCCGTACCCTAAGCCTAACCCTAAGCCTAACCCTAACCCTAGGCTACCCTTGACTGCTTCTGCCTCCAATAGATTTCCTAAGCACTAGTGTTTGAAGAAACAGCTTAAAAAGAGAATCCAAATGTGATTTCTTTATAATAGGTGTGTTCCTTATCTTATCCTAGTGTCTAAACTCTTCTCCATGGCTGGACCCCCAAATAATATTCCTTTTCGTGCTAAGGGGTATCTAGAGAGTGGGATAGGTTTAATAACTACCCTAACCCTAACGCGTACCCTAACCCTAACACCTACCCTAACCCTAACACGTACCCTAATCCTAACCCGTACCCTAAACCGAGCCCTAACCCTAACACTAACCCTAACCCTAACCCTAACCCATACCCTACGCCGTACCCGAACCCCTCCCCGAACCCGTACCCTAAGCCGTACCCTAAGCCTAACCCTAAGCCTAACCCTAACCCTAGGCTACCCTTGACTGCTTCTGCCTCCAATAGATTTCCTAAGCACTAGTGTTTGAAGGAACAGCTTAAAAAGAGAATCCTAATGTGATTTCTTTATAATGGGTGTGTTCCTTATCTTATCCTAGTGTCTAAACTCTTCTCCATGGCTGGACCCCCAAATAATATTCCTTTACGTGCTAAGGGGTATCTAGAGAGTGGGATAGGTTTAATAACTACCCTAACCCTAACGCGTACCCTAACCCTAACCCCTACCCTAACCCTAACACGTACCCTAATCCTAACCCGTACCCTAAATCGAGCCCTAACCCTAACACTAACCCTAACCCTAACCCTAACCAATACCCTACGCCGTACCCGAACCCCTCCCCAAACCCATACCCTAAGCCGTACCCTAAGCCTAACCCTAAGCCTAACCCTAACCCTAGGGTACCCTTGACTGCTTCTGCCTCCAATAGATTTCCTAAGCACTAGTGTTTTAAGGAACAGCTTAAAAAGAGAATCCTAATGTGATTTCTTTATAATGTATGTGTTCCTTATTTTATCCTAGTGTCTAAACTCTTTTCCATGGCTGGACCCGCAAATAATATTCCTTTACGTGCTAAGGGGTATCTAGAGAGTGGGATAGGTTTAATAACTACCCTAACCCTAACGCGTACCCTAACCCTAACACCTACCCTAACCCTAACACGTACCCTAATCCTAACCCGTACCCTAAACCGGGCCCTAACCCTAACACTAACCCTAACCCTAACCCTAACCCATACCCTATGCCGTACCCGAACCCCTCCCCGAACCCGTACCCTAAGCCGTACCCTAAGCCTAACCCTAAGCCTAACCCTAACCCTAGGCTACCCTTGACTGCTTCTGCCTCCAATAGATTTCCTAAGCACTAGTGTTTGAAGGAACATCTTAAAAAGAGAATCCTAATGTGATTTCTTTATAATGTATGTGTTCCTTATCTTATCCTAGTGTCTAAACTCTTCTCCATGGCTGGACCCCCAAATAATATTCCTTTACGTGCTAAGGGGTATCTAGAGAGTGGGATAGGTTTAATAACTACCCTAACCCTAATGCATACCCTAACCCTAACACCTACCCTAACCCTAACACGTACCCTAATCCTAACCCGTACCCTAAACCGAGCCCTAACCCTAACACTAACCCTAACCCTAACCCTAACCCATACCCTACGCCGTACCCGAACCCTAAGCCGTACCCTAAGCCTAACCCTAAGCCTAACCCTAACCCAAGGCTACCCTTGACTGCTTCTGCCTCCAATAGATTTCCTAAGCACTAGTGTTTGAAGGAACAGCTTAAAAAGAGAATCCTAATGTGATTTCTTTATAATGGGTGTGTTCCTTATCTTATCCTAGTGTCTAAACTCTTCTCCATGGCTGGACCCCCAAATAATATTCCTTTACGTGCTAAGGGGTATCTAGAGAGTGGGATAGGTTTAATAACTACCCTAACCCTAACGCGTACCCTAACCCTAACCCCTACCCTAACCCTAACACGTACCCTAATCCTAACCCGTACCCTAAACCGAGCCCTAACCCTAACACTAACCCTAACCCTAACCCTAACCCATACCCTACGCCGTACCCGAACCCCTCCCCGAACCCCTACCCTAAGCCGTACCCTAAGCCTAACCCTAAGCCTAACCCTAACCCTAGGCTACCCTTGACTGCTTCTGCCTCCAATAGATTTCCTAAGCACTAGTGTTTGAAGGAACAGCTTAAAAAGAGAATCCTAATGTGATTTCTTTATAATGTATGTGTTCCTTATTTTATCCTAGTGTCTAAACTCTTCTCCATGGCTGGACCCCCAAATAATATTCCTTTATGTGCTAAGGGGTATCTAGAGAGTGGGATAGGTTTAATAACTACCCTAACCCTAACGCGTACCCTAACCCTAACCCCTACCCTAACCCTAACACGTACCCTAATCCTAACCCGTACCCTAAACCGAGCCCTAACCCTAACACTAACCCTAACCCTAACCCTAACCCATACCCTACGCCGTACCCGAACCCCTCCCCGAACCCGTACCCTAATCCGTACCCTAAGCCTAACCCTAAGCCTAACCCTAACCCTAGGCTACCCTTGACTGCTTCTGCCTCCAATAGATTTCCTAAGCACTAGTGTTTGAAGGAACAGCTTAAAAAGAGAATCCTAATGTGATTTCTTTATAATGTATGTGTTCCTTATTTTATCCTAGTGTCTAAACTCTTCTCCATGGCTGGACCCCCAAATAATATTCCTTTACGTGCTAAGGGGTATCTAGAGAGTGGGATAGGTTTAATAACTACCCTAACCCTAACGCGTACCCTAACCCTAACCCCTACCCTAACCCTAACACGTACCCTAATCCTAACCCGTACCCTAAACCGAGCCCTAACCCTAACACTAACCCTAACCCTAACCCTAACCCATACCCTACGCCGTACCCGAACCCCTCCCCAAACCCGTACCCTAAGCCGTACCCTAAGCCTAACCCTAAGCCTAACCCTAACCCTAGGCTACCCTTGACTGCTTCTGCCTCCAATAGATTTCCTAAGCACTAGTGTTGTAAGGAACAGCTTAAAAAGAGAATCCTAATGTGATTTCTTTATAATGTATGTGTTCCTTATTTTATCCTAGTGTCTAAACTCTTCTCCATGGCTGGACCCCCAAATAATATTCCTTTACGTGCTAAGGGGTATCTAGAGAGTGGGATAGGTTTAATACCTACCCTAACCCTAACACGTACCCTAACCCTAACCCCTACCCTAACCCTAACACGTACCCTAATCCTAACCCGTACCCTAAACCGAGCCCTAACCCTAACACTAACCCTAACCCTAACCCTAACCCATACCCTACGCCGTACCCGAACCCTAAGCCGTACCCTAAGCCTAACCCTAAGCCTAACCCTAACCCTAGGCTACCCTTGACTGCTTCTGCCTCCAATAGATTTCCTAAGCACTAGTGTTTGAAGGAACAGCTTAAAAAGAGAATCCTAATGCGATTTCTTTATAATGTATGTGTTCCTTATTTTATCCTAGTGTCTAAACTCTTCTCCATGGCTGGACCCCCAAATAATATTCCTTTACGTGCTAAGGGGTATCTAGAGAGTGGGATAGGTTTAATAACTACCCTAACCCTAACGCGTACCCTAACCCTAACCCCTACCCTAACCCTAACACGTACCCTAATCCTAACCCGTACCCTAAACCGATCCCTAACCCTAACACTAACCCTAACCCTAACCCAAACCCATACCCTACGCCGAACCCGTACCCTAAGCCGTACCCTAAGCCTAACCCTAAGCCTAGCCCTAACCCTAGGCTACCCTTGAGTGCTTCGGTCTCCAATAGATTTCCTAAGAACTAGTGTTTTAAGGAACAGCTTAAAAACAGAATCCTAATGTGATTTCTAACCCGTACCCTAAACCGAGCCCTAACCCTAACACTAACCCTAACCCTAACCCTAACCCATACCCTACGCCGTACCCGAACCCCTCCCCGAACCCGTACCCTAAGCCGTACCCTAAGCCTAACCCTAAGCCTAACCCTAACCCTAGGCTACCCTTGACTGCTTCTGCCTCCAATAGATTTCCTAAGCACTAGTGTTTGAAGGAACAGCTTAAAAAGAGAATCCTAATGTGATTTCTTTATAATGTATGTGTTCCTTATCTTATCCTAGTGTCTAAACTCTTCTCCATGGCTGGACCCCCAAATAATATTCCTTTACGTGCTAAGGGGTATCTAGAGAGTGGGATAGGTTTAATAACTACCCTAACCCTAACGCGTACCCTAACCCTAACCCCTACCCTAACCCTAACACGTACCCTAATCCTAACCCGTACCCTAAACCGAGCCCTAACCCTAACACTAACCCTAACCCTAACCCTAACCCATACCCTACGCCGTACCCGAACCCTAAGCCGTACCCTAAGCCTAACCCTAACCCTAGGCTACCCTTGACTGCTTCTGCCTCCAATAGATTTCCTAAGCACTAGTGTTTTAAGGAACAGCTTAAAAAGAGAATCCTAATGTGATTTCTTTATAATGTATGTGTTCCTTATTTTATCCTAGTGTCTAAACTCTTCTCCAAGGCTGGACCCGCAAATAATATTCCTTTACGTGCTAAGGGGTATCTAGAGAGTGGGATAGGTTTAATAACTACCCTAACCCTAACGCGTACCCTAACCCTAACACCTACCCTAACCCTAACACGTACACTAATCCTAACCCGTACCCTAAACCGAGCCCTAACCCTAACACTCACCCTAACCCTAACCCTAACCCATACCCTATGCCGTACCCGAACCCCTCCCCGAACCCGTACCCTAAGCCATACCCTAAGCCTAACCCTAAGCCTAACCCTAACCCTAGGCTACCCTTGACTGCTTCTGCCTCCAATAGATTTCCTAAGCACTAGTGTTTGAAGGAACAGCTTAAAAAGAGAATCCTAATGTGATTTCTTTATAATGTATGTGTTCCTTATTTTATCCTAGTGTCTAAACTCTTCTCCATGGCTGGACCCCCAAATAATATTCCTTTACGTGCTAAGGGGTATCTAGAGAGTGGGATAGGTTTAATAACTACCCTAACCCTAACGCGTACCCTAACCCTAACACCTACCCTAACCCTAACACGTACCCTAATCCTAACCCGTACCCTAAACCGAGCCCTAACCCTAACACTAACCCTAACCCTAACCCATACCCTACGCCGTACCCGAACCCTAAGCCGTACCCTAAGCCTAACCCTAAGCCTAACCCTAACCCTAGGCTACCCTTGACTGCTTCTGCCTCCAATAGATTTCCTAAGCACTAGTGTTTGAAGGAACAGCTTAAAAAGAGAATCCTAATGTGATTTCTTTATAATGGGTGTGTTCCTTATCTTATCCTAGTGTCTAAACTCTTCTCCATGGCTGGACACCCAAATAATATTCCTTTACGTGCTAAGGGGTATCTAGAGAGTGGGATAGGTTTAATAACTACCCTAACCCTAACGCGTACCCTAACCCTAACCCCTACCCTAACCCTAACACGTACCCTAATCCTAACCCGTACCCTAAACCGAGCCCTAACCCTAACACTAACCCTAACCCTAACCCTAACCCATACCCTACGCCGTACCCGAACCCCTCCCCGAACCCCTACCCTAAGCCGTACCCTAACCCTAACCCTAAGCCTAACCCTAACCCTAGGCTACCCTTGACTGCTTCTGCCTCCAATAGATTTCCTAAGCACTAGTGTTTTAAGGAACAGCTTAAAAAGAGAATCCTAATGTGATTTCTTTATAATGTATGTGTTCCTTATTTTATCCTAGTGTCTAAACTCTTCTCCATGGCTGGACCCCCAAATAATATTCCTTTACGTGCTAAGGGGTATCTAGAGAGTGGGATAGGTTTAATAACTACCCTAACCCTAACGCGTACCCTAACCCTAACACCTACCCTAACCCTAACACGTACCCTAATCCTAACCCGTACCCTAAACCGAGCCCTAACCCTAACACTAACCCTAACCCTAACCCTAACCCATACCCTACGCCGTACCCGAACCTCTCCCCGAACCCGTACCCTAAGCCGTACCCTAAGCCTAACCCTAAGCCTAACCCTAACCCTAGGCTACCCTTGACTGCTTCTGCCTCCAATAGATTTCCTAAGCACTAGTGTTTGAAGGAACAGCTTAAAAAGAGAATCCTAATGTGATTTCTTTATAATGTATGTGTTCCTTATTTTATCCTAGTGTCTAAACTCTTCTCCATGGCTGGACCCCCAAATAATATTCCTTTACGTGCTAAGGGGTATCTAGAGAGTGGGATAGGTTTAATAACTACCCTAACCCTAACGCATACCCTAACCCTAACCCCTACCCTAACCCTAACACGTACCCTAATCCTAACCCGTACCCTAAACCGAGCCCTAACCCTAACACTAACCCTAACCCTAACCCTAACCAATACCCTACGCCGTACCCGAACCCCTCCCCAAACCGGTACCCTAAGCCATACCCTAAGCCTAACCCTAAGCCTAACCCTAACCCTAGGCTACCCTTGACTGCTTCTGCCTCCAATAGATTTCCTAAGCACTAGTGTTGTAAGGAACAGCTTAAAAAGAGAATCCTAATGTGATTTCTTTATAATGTATGTGTTCCTTATTTTATCCTAGTGTCTAAACTCTTCTCCATGGCTGGACCCCCAAATAATATTCCTTTACGTGCTAAGGGGTATCTAGAGAGTGGGATAGGTTTAATAACTACCCTAACCCTAACGCGTACCCTAACCCTAACCCCTACCCTAACCCTAACACGTACCCTAATCCTAACCCGTACCCTAAACCGAGCCCTAACCCTAACACTAACCCTAACCCTAACCCTAACCCATACCCTACGCCGTACCCGAACCCTAAGCCGTACCCTAAGCCTAACCCTAAGCCTAACCCTAACCCTAGGCTACCCTTGACTGCTTCTGCCTCCAATAGATTTCCTAAGCACTAGTGTTTTAAGGAACAGCTTAAAAAGAGAATCCTAATGTGATTTCTTTATAATGTATGTGTTCCTTATTTTATCCTAGTGTCTAAAGTCTTTTCCATGGCTGGACCCGCAAATAATATTCCTTTACGTGCTAAGGGGTATCTAGAGAGTGGGATAGGTTTAATAACTACCCTAACCCTAACGCGTACCCTAACCCTAACACCTACCCTAACCCTAACACGTACCCTAATCCTAACCCGTACCCTAAACCGAGCCCTAACCCTAACACTAACCCTAACCCTAACCCTAACCCATACCCTATGCCGTACCCGAACCCCTCCCCGAACCCGTACCCTAAGCCATACCCTAAGCCTAACCCTAAGCCTAACCCTAACCCTAGGCTACCCTTGACTGCTTCTGTCTCCAATAGATTTCCTAAGCACTAGTGTTTGAAGGAACAGCTTAAAAAGAGAATCCTAATGTGATTTCTTTATAATGTATGTGTTCCTTATCTTATCCTAGTGTCTAAACTCTTCTCCATGGCTGGACCCCCAAATAATATTCCTTTACGTGCTAAGGGGTATCTAGAGAGTGGGATAGGTTTAATAACTACCCTAACCCTAACGCGTACCCTAACCCTAACCCCTACCCTAACCCTAACACGTACCCTAATCCTAACCCGTACCCTAAACCGAGCCCTAACCCTAACACTAACCCTAACCCTAACCCTAACCCATACCCTACGCCGTACCCGAACCCCTCCCCGAACCCCTACCCTAAGCCGTACCCTAACCCTAACCCTAAGCCTAACCCTAACCCTAGGCTACCCTTGACTGCTTCTGCCTCCAATAGATTTCCTAAGCACTAGTGTTTGAAGGAACAGCTTAAAAAGAGAATCCTAATGTGATTTCTTTATAATGTATGTGTTCCTTATTTTATCCTAGTGTCCAAACTCTTCTCCATGGCTGGACCCCCAAATAATATTCCTTTACGTGCTAAGGGGTATCTAGAGAGTGGGATAGGTTTAATAACTACCCTAACCCTAACGCGTACCCTAACCCTAACCCCTACCCTAACCCTAACACGTACCCTAATCCTAACCCGTACCCTAAACCGAGCCCTAACCCTAACACTAACCCTAACCCTAACCCTAACCCATACCCTACGCCGTACCCGAACCCCTCCCCAAACCCGTACCCTAAGCCGTACCTTAAGCCTAACCCTAAGCCTAACCCTAACCCTAGGCTACCCTTGACTGCTTCTGCCTCCAATAGATTTCCTAAGCACTAGTGTTTGAAGGAACAGCTTAAAAAGAGAATCCTAATGTGATTTCTTCATAATGTATGTGTTCCTTATCTTATCCTAGTGTCTAAACTCTTCTCCATGGCTGGACCCCCAAATAATATTCCTTTACGTGCTAAGGGGTATCTAGAGAGTGGGATAGGTTTAATAACTACCCTAACCCTAACGCGTACCCTAACCCTAACACCTACCCTAACCCTAACACGTACCCTAATCCTAACCCGTACCCTAAACCGAGCCCTAACCCTAACACTAACCCTAACCCTAACCCTAACCCATACCCTACGCCGTACCCGAACCCTAAGCCGTACCCTAAGCCTAACCCTAAGCCTAACCCTAACCCTAGGCTACCCTTGACTGCTTCTGCCTCCAATAGATTTCCTAAGCACTAGTGTTTGAAGAAACAGCTTAAAAAGAGAATCCAAATGTGATTTCTTTATAATAGGTGTGTTCCTTATCTTATCCTAGTGTCTAAACTCTTCTCCATGGCTGGACCCCCAAATAATATTCCTTTTCGTGCTAAGGGGTATCTAGAGAGTGGGATAGGTTTAATAACTACCCTAACCCTAACGCGTACCCTAACCCTAACACCTACCCTAACCCTAACACGTACCCTAATCCTAACCCGTACCCTAAACCGAGCCCTAACCCTAACACTAACCCTAACCCTAACCCTAACCCATACCCTACGCCGTACCCGAACCCCTCCCCGAACCCGTACCCTAAGCCGTACCCTAAGCCTAACCCTAAGCCTAACCCTAACCCTAGGCTACCCTTGACTGCTTCTGCCTCCAATAGATTTCCTAAGCACTAGTGTTTGAAGGAACAGCTTAAAAAGAGAATCCTAATGTGATTTCTTTATAATGGGTGTGTTCCTTATCTTATCCTAGTGTCTAAACTCTTCTCCATGGCTGGACCCCCAAATAATATTCCTTTACGTGCTAAGGGGTATCTAGAGAGTGGGATAGGTTTAATAACTACCCTAACCCTAACGCGTACCCTAACCCTAACCCCTACCCTAACCCTAACACGTACCCTAATCCTAACCCGTACCCTAAATCGAGCCCTAACCCTAACACTAACCCTAACCCTAACCCTAACCAATACCCTACGCCGTACCCGAACCCCTCCCCAAACCCATACCCTAAGCCGTACCCTAAGCCTAACCCTAAGCCTAACCCTAACCCTAGGGTACCCTTGACTGCTTCTGCCTCCAATAGATTTCCTAAGCACTAGTGTTTTAAGGAACAGCTTAAAAAGAGAATCCTAATGTGATTTCTTTATAATGTATGTGTTCCTTATTTTATCCTAGTGTCTAAACTCTTTTCCATGGCTGGACCCGCAAATAATATTCCTTTACGTGCTAAGGGGTATCTAGAGAGTGGGATAGGTTTAATAACTACCCTAACCCTAACGCGTACCCTAACCCTAACACCTACCCTAACCCTAACACGTACCCTAATCCTAACCCGTACCCTAAACCGGGCCCTAACCCTAACACTAACCCTAACCCTAACCCTAACCCATACCCTATGCCGTACCCGAACCCCTCCCCGAACCCGTACCCTAAGCCGTACCCTAAGCCTAACCCTAAGCCTAACCCTAACCCTAGGCTACCCTTGACTGCTTCTGCCTCCAATAGATTTCCTAAGCACTAGTGTTTGAAGGAACAGCTTAAAAAGAGAATCCTAATGTGATTTCTTTATAATGTATGTGTTCCTTATCTTATCCTAGTGTCTAAACTCTTCTCCATGGCTGGACCCCCAAATAATATTCCTTTACGTGCTAAGGGGTATCTAGAGAGTGGGATAGGTTTAATAACTACCCTAACCCTAATGCATACCCTAACCCTAACACCTACCCTAACCCTAACACGTACCCTAATCCTAACCCGTACCCTAAACCGAGCCCTAACCCTAACACTAACCCTAACCCTAACCCTAACCCATACCCTACGCCGTACCCGAACCCTAAGCCGTACCCTAAGCCTAACCCTAAGCCTAACCCTAACCCAAGGCTACCCTTGACTGCTTCTGCCTCCAATAGATTTCCTAAGCACTAGTGTTTGAAGGAACAGCTTAAAAAGAGAATCCTAATGTGATTTCTTTATAATGGGTGTGTTCCTTATCTTATCCTAGTGTCTAAACTCTTCTCCATGGCTGGACCCCCAAATAATATTCCTTTACGTGCTAAGGGGTATCTAGAGAGTGGGATAGGTTTAATAACTACCCTAACCCTAACGCGTACCCTAACCCTAACCCCTACCCTAACCCTAACACGTACCCTAATCCTAACCCGTACCCTAAACCGAGCCCTAACCCTAACACTAACACTAACCCTAACCCTAACCCATACCCTACGCCGTACCCGAACCCCTCCCCGAACCCCTACCCTAAGCCGTACCCTAAGCCTAACCCTAAGCCTAACCCTAACCCTAGGCTACCCTTGACTGCTTCTGCCTCCAATAGATTTCCTAAGCACTAGTGTTTGAAGGAACAGCTTAAAAAGAGAATCCTAATGTGATTTCTTTATAATGTATGTGTTCCTTATTTTATCCTAGTGTCTAAACTCTTCTCCATGGCTGGACCCCCAAATAATATTCCTTTATGTGCTAAGGGGTATCTAGAGAGTGGGATAGGTTTAATAACTACCCTAACCCTAACGCGTACCCTAACCCTAACCCCTACCCTAACCCTAACACGTACCCTAATCCTAACCCGTACCCTAAACCGAGCCCTAACCCTAACACTAACCCTAACCCTAACCCTAACCCATACCCTACGCCGTACCCGAACCCCTCCCCGAACCCGTACCCTAAGCCGTACCCTAAGCCTAACCCTAAGCCTAACCCTAACCCTAGGCTACCCTTGACTGCTTCTGCCTCCAATAGATTTCCTAAGCACTAGTGTTTGAAGGAACAGCTTAAAAAGAGAATCCTAATGTGATTTCTTTATAATGTATGTGTTCCTTATTTTATCCTAGTGTCTAAACTCTTCTCCATGGCTGGACCCCCAAATAATATTCCTTTACGTGCTAAGGGGTATCTAGAGAGTGGGATAGGTTTAATAACTACCCTAACCCTAACGCGTACCCTAACCCTAACCCCTACCCTAACCCTAACACGTACCCTAATCCTAACCCGTACCCTAAACCGAGCCCTAACCCTAACACTAACCCTAACCCTAACCCTAACCCATACCCTACGCCGTACCCGAACCCCTCCCCAAACCCGTACCCTAAGCCGTACCCTAAGCCTAACCCTAAGCCTAACCCTAACACTAGGCTACCCTTGACTGCTTCTGCCTCCAATAGATTTCCTAAGCACTAGTGTTGTAAGGAACAGCTTAAAAAGAGAATCCTAATGTGATTTCTTTATAATGTATGTGTTCCTTATTTTATCCTAGTGTCTAAACTCTTCTCCATGGCTGGACCCCCAAATAATATTCCTTTACGTGCTAAGGGGTATCTAGAGAGTGGGATAGGTTTAATACCTACCCTAACCCTAACGCGTACCCTAACCCTAACCCCTACCCTAACCCTAACACGTACCCTAATCCTAACCCGTACCCTAAACCGAGCCCTAACCCTAACACTAACCCTAACCCTAACCCTAACCCATACCCTACGCCGTACCCGAACCCTAAGCCGTACCCTAAGCCTAACCCTAAGCCTAACCCTAACCCTAGGCTACCCTTGACTGCTTCTGCCTCCAATAGATTTCCTAAGCACTAGTGTTTGAAGGAACAGCTTAAAAAGAGAATCCTAATGCGATTTCTTTATAATGTATGTGTTCCTTATTTTATCCTAGTGTCTAAACTCTTCTCCATGGCTGGACCCCCAAATAATATTCCTTTACGTGCTAAGGGGTATCTAGAGAGTGGGATAGGTTTAATAACTACCCTAACCCTAACGCGTACCCTAACCCTAACCCCTACCCTAACCCTAACACGTACCCTAATCCTAACCCGTACCCTAAACCGATCCCTAACCCTAACACTAACCCTAACCCTAACCCAAACCCATACCCTACGCCGAACCCGTACCCTAAGCCGTACCCTAAGCCTAACCCTAAGCCTAGCCCTAACCCTAGGCTACCCTTGAGTGCTTCGGTCTCCAATAGATTTCCTAAGAACTAGTGTTTTAAGGAACAGCTTAAAAACAGAATCCTAATGTGATTTCTAACCCGTACCCTAAACCGAGCCCTAACCCTAACACTAACCCTAACCCTAACCCTAACCCATACCCTACGCCGTACCCGAACCCCTCCCCGAACCCGTACCCTAAGCCGTACCCTAAGCCTAACCCTAAGCCTAACCCTAACCCTAGGCTACCCTTGACTGCTTCTGCCTCCAATAGATTTCCTAAGCACTAGTGTTTGAAGGAACAGCTTAAAAAGAGAATCCTAATGTGATTTCTTTATAATGTATGTGTTCCTTATCTTATCCTAGTGTCTAAACTCTTCTCCATGGCTGGACCCCCAAATAATATTCCTTTACGTGCTAACGGGTATCTAGAGAGTGGGATAGGTTTAATAACTACCCTAACCCTAACGCGTACCCTAACCCTAACCCCTACCCTAACCCTAACACGTACCCTAATCCTAACCCGTACCCTAAACCGAGCCCTAACCCTAACACTAACCCTAACCCTAACCCTAACCCATACCCTACGCCGTACCCGAACCCTAAGCCGTACCCTAAGCCTAACCCTAACCCTAGGCTACCCTTGACTGCTTCTGCCTCCAATAGATTTCCTAAGCACTAGTGTTTTAAGGAACAGCTTAAAAAGAGAATCCTAATGTGATTTCTTTATAATGTATGTGTTCCTTATTTTATCCTAGTGTCTAAACTCTTCTCCAAGGCTGGACCCGCAAATAATATTCCTTTACGTGCTAAGGGGTATCTAGAGAGTGGGATAGGTTTAATAACTACCCTAACCCTAACGCGTACCCTAACCCTAACACCTACCCTAACCCTAACACGTACACTAATCCTAACCCGTACCCTAAACCGAGCCCTAACCCTAACACTCACCCTAACCCTAACCCTAACCCATACCCTATGCCGTACCCGAACCCCTCCCCGAACCCGTACCCTAAGCCATACCCTAAGCCTAACCCTAAGCCTAACCCTAACCCTAGGCTACCCTTGACTGCTTCTGCCTCCAATAGATTTCCTAAGCACTAGTGTTTGAAGGAACAGCTTAAAAAGAGAATCCTAATGTGATTTCTTTATAATGTATGTGTTCCTTATTTTATCCTAGTGTCTAAACTCTTCTCCATGGCTGGACCCCCAAATAATATTCCTTTACGTGCTAAGGGGTATCTAGAGAGTGGGATAGGTTTAATAACTACCCTAACCCTAACGCGTACCCTAACCCTAACACCTACCCTAACCCTAACACGTACCCTAATCCTAACCCGTACCCTAAACCGAGCCCTAACCCTAACACTAACCCTAACCCTAACCCATACCCTACGCCGTACCCGAACCCTAAGCCGTACCCTAAGCCTAACCCTAAGCCTAACCCTAACCCTAGGCTACCCTTGACTGCTTCTGCCTCCAATAGATTTCCTAAGCACTAGTGTTTGAAGGAACAGCTTAAAAAGAGAATCCTAATGTGATTTCTTTATAATGGGTGTGTTCCTTATCTTATCCTAGTGTCTAAACTCTTCTCCATGGCTGGACACCCAAATAATATTCCTTTACGTGCTAAGGGGTATCTAGAGAGTGGGATAGGTTTAATAACTACCCTAACCCTAACGCGTACCCTAACCCTAACCCCTACCCTAACCCTAACACGTACCCTAATCCTAACCCGTACCCTAAACCGAGCCCTAACCCTAACACTAACCCTAACCCTAACCCTAACCCATACCCTACGCCGTACCCGAACCCCTCCCCGAACCCCTACCCTAAGCCGTACCCTAACCCTAACCCTAAGCCTAACCCTAACCCTAGGCTACCCTTGACTGCTTCTGCCTCCAATAGATTTCCTAAGCACTAGTGTTTTAAGGAACAGCTTAAAAAGAGAATCCTAATGTGATTTCTTTATAATGTATGTGTTCCTTATTTTATCCTAGTGTCTAAACTCTTCTCCATGGCTGGACCCCCAAATAATATTCCTTTACGTGCTAAGGGGTATCTAGAGAGTGGGATAGGTTTAATAACTACCCTAACCCTAACGCGTACCCTAACCCTAACACCTACCCTAACCCTAACACGTACCCTAATCCTAACCCGTACCCTAAACCGAGCCCTAACCCTAACACTAACCCTAACCCTAACCCTAACCCATACCCTACGCCGTACCCGAACCCCTCCCCGAACCCGTACCCTAAGCCGTACCCTAAGCCTAACCCTAAGCCTAACCCTAACCCTAGGCTACCCTTGACTGCTTCTGCCTCCAATAGATTTCCTAAGCACTAGTGTTTGAAGGAACAGCTTAAAAAGAGAATCCTAATGTGATTTCTTTATAATGTATGTGTTCCTTATTTTATCCTAGTGTCTAAACTCTTCTCCATGGCTGGACCCCCAAATAATATTCCTTTACGTGCTAAGGGGTATCTAGAGAGTGGGATAGGTTTAATAACTACCCTAACCCTAACGCGTACCCTAACCCTAACCCCTACCCTAACCCTAACACGTACCCTAATCCTAACCCGTACCCTAAACCGAGCCCTAACCCTAACACTAACCCTAACCCTAACCCTAACCAATACCCTACGCCGTACCCGAACCCCTCCCCAAACCGGTACCCTAAGCCATACCCTAAGCCTAACCCTAAGCCTAACCCTAACCCTAGGCTACCCTTGACTGCTTCTGCCTCCAATAGATTTCCTAAGCACTAGTGTTGTAAGGAACAGCTTAAAAAGAGAATCCTAATGTGATTTCTTTATAATGTATGTGTTCCTTATTTTATCCTAGTGTCTAAACTCTTCTCCATGGCTGGACCCCCAAATAATATTCCTTTACGTGCTAAGGGGTATCTAGAGAGTGGGATAGGTTTAATAACTACCCTAACCCTAACGCGTACCCTAACCCTAACCCCTACCCTAACCCTAACACGTACCCTAATCCTAACCCGTACCCTAAACCGAGCCCTAACCCTAACACTAACCCTAACCCTAACCCTAACCCATACCCTACGCCGTACCCGAACCCTAAGCCGTACCCTAAGCCTAACCCTAAGCCTAACCCTAACCCTAGGCTACCCTTGACTGCTTCTGCCTCCAATAGATTTCCTAAGCACTAGTGTTTTAAGGAACAGCTTAAAAAGAGAATCCTAATGTGATTTCTTTATAATGTATGTGTTCCTTATTTTATCCTAGTGTCTAAAGTCTTTTCCATGGCTGGACCCGCAAATAATATTCCTTTACGTGCTAAGGGGTATCTAGAGAGTGGGATAGGTTTAATAACTACCCTAACCCTAACGCGTACCCTAACCCTAACACCTACCCTAACCCTAACACGTACCCTAATCCTAACCCGTACCCTAAACCGAGCCCTAACCCTAACACTAACCCTAACCCTAACCCTAACCCATACCCTATGCCGTACCCGAACCCCTCCCCGAACCCGTACCCTAAGCCATACCCTAAGCCTAACCCTAAGCCTAACCCTAACCCTAGGCTACCCTTGACTGCTTCTGTCTCCAATAGATTTCCTAAGCACTAGTGTTTGAAGGAACAGCTTAAAAAGAGAATCCTAATGTGATTTCTTTATAATGTATGTGTTCCTTATCTTATCCTAGTGTCTAAACTCTTCTCCATGGCTGGACCCCCAAATAATATTCCTTTACGTGCTAAGGGGTATCTAGAGAGTGGGATAGGTTTAATAACTACCCTAACCCTAACGCGTACCCTAACCCTAACCCCTACCCTAACCCTAACACGTACCCTAATCCTAACCCGTACCCTAAACCGAGCCCTAACCCTAACACTAACCCTAACCCTAACCCTAACCCATACCCTACGCCGTACCCGAACCCCTCCCCGAACCCCTACCCTAAGCCGTACCCTAACCCTAACCCTAAGCCTAACCCTAACCCTAGGCTACCCTTGACTGCTTCTGCCTCCAATAGATTTCCTAAGCACTAGTGTTTTAAGGAACAGCTTAAAAAGAGAATCCTAATGTGATTTCTTTATAATGTATGTGTTCCTTATTTTATCCTAGTGTCCAAACTCTTCTCCATGGCTGGACCCCCAAATAATATTCCTTTACGTGCTAAGGGGTATCTAGAGAGTGGGATAGGTTTAATAACTACCCTAACCCTAACGCGTACCCTAACCCTAACCCCTACCCTAACCCTAACACGTACCCTAATCCTAACCCGTACCCTAAACCGAGCCCTAACCCTAACACTAACCCTAACCCTAACCCTAACCCATACCCTACGCCGTACCCGAACCCCTCCCCAAACCCGTACCCTAAGCCGTACCTTAAGCCTAACCCTAAGCCTAACCCTAACCCTAGGCTACCCTTGACTGCTTCTGCCTCCAATAGATTTCCTAAGCACTAGTGTTTGAAGGAACAGCTTAAAAAGAGAATCCTAATGTGATTTCTTCATAATGTATGTGTTCCTTATCTTATCCTAGTGTCTAAACTCTTCTCCATGGCTGGACCCCCAAATAATATTCCTTTACGTGCTAAGGGGTATCTAGAGAGTGGGATAGGTTTAATAACTACCCTAACCCTAACGCGTACCCTAACCCTAACACCTACCCTAACCCTAACACGTACCCTAATCCTAACCCGTACCCTAAACCGAGCCCTAACCCTAACACTAACCCTAACCCTAACCCTAACCCATACCCTACGCCGTACCCGAACCCTAAGCCGTACCCTAAGCCTAACCCTAAGCCTAACCCTAACCCTAGGCTACCCTTGACTGCTTCTGCCTCCAATAGATTTCCTAAGCACTAGTGTTTGAAGAAACAGCTTAAAAAGAGAATCCAAATGTGATTTCTTTATAATAGGTGTGTTCCTTATCTTATCCTAGTGTCTAAACTCTTCTCCATGGCTGGACCCCCAAATAATATTCCTTTTCGTGCTAAGGGGTATCTAGAGAGTGGGATAGGTTTAATAACTACCCTAACCCTAACGCGTACCCTAACCCTAACACCTACCCTAACCCTAACACGTACCCTAATCCTAACCCGTACCCTAAACCGAGCCCTAACCCTAACACTAACCCTAACCCTAACCCTAACCCATACCCTACGCCGTACCCGAACCCTAAGCCGTACCCTAAGCCTAACCCTAAGCCTAACCCTAACCCAAGGCTACCCTTGACTGCTTCTGCCTCCAATAGATTTCCTAAGCACTAGTGTTTGAAGGAACAGCTTAAAAAGAGAATCCTAATGTGATTTCTTTATAATGGGTGTGTTCCTTATCTTATCCTAGTGTCTAAACTCTTCTCCATGGCTGGACCCCCAAATAATATTCCTTTACGTGCTAAGGGGTATCTAGAGAGTGGGATAGGTTTAATAACTACCCTAACCCTAACGCGTACCCTAACCCTAACCCCTACCCTAACCCTAACACGTACCCTAATCCTAACCCGTACCCTAAACCGAGCCCTAACCCTAACACTAACCCTAACCCTAACCCTAACCCATACCCTACGCCGTACCCGAACCCCTCCCCGAACCCCTACCCTAAGCCGTACCCTAAGCCTAACCCTAAGCCTAACCCTAACCCTAGGCTACCCTTGACTGCTTCTGCCTCCAATAGATTTCCTAAGCACTAGTGTTTGAAGGAACAGCTTAAAAAGAGAATCCTAATGTGATTTCTTTATAATGTATGTGTTCCTTATTTTATCCTAGTGTCTAAACTCTTCTCCATGGCTGGACCCCCAAATAATATTCCTTTATGTGCTAAGGGGTATCTAGAGAGTGGGATAGGTTTAATAACTACCCTAACCCTAACGCGTACCCTAACCCTAACCCCTACCCTAACCCTAACACGTACCCTAATCCTAACCCGTACCCTAAACCGAGCCCTAACCCTAACACTAACCCTAACCCTAACCCTAACCCATACCCTACGCCGTACCCGAACCCCTCCCCGAACCCGTACCCTAAGCCGTACCCTAAGCCTAACCCTAAGCCTAACCCTAACCCTAGGCTACCCTTGACTGCTTCTGCCTCCAATAGATTTCCTAAGCACTAGTGTTTGAAGGAACAGCTTAAAAAGAGAATCCTAATGTGATTTCTTTATAATGTATGTGTTCCTTATTTTATCCTAGTGTCTAAACTCTTCTCCATGGCTGGACCCCCAAATAATATTCCTTTACGTGCTAAGGGGTATCTAGAGAGTGGGATAGGTTTAATAACTACCCTAACCCTAACGCGTACCCTAACCCTAACCCCTACCCTAACCCTAACACGTACCCTAATCCTAACCCGTACCCTAAACCGAGCCCTAACCCTAACACTAACCCTAACCCTAACCCTAACCCATACCCTACGCCGTACCCGAACCCCTCCCCAAACCCGTACCCTAAGCCGTACCCTAAGCCTAACCCTAAGCCTAACCCTAACCCTAGGCTACCCTTGACTGCTTCTGCCTCCAATAGATTTCCTAAGCACTAGTGTTGTAAGGAACAGCTTAAAAAGAGAATCCTAATGTGATTTCTTTATAATGTATGTGTTCCTTATTTTATCCAAGTGTCTAAACTCTTCTCCATGGCTGGACCCCCAAATAATATTCCTTTACGTGCTAAGGGGTATCTAGAGAGTGGGATAGGTTTAATACCTACCCTAACCCTAACGCGTACCCTAACCCTAACCCCTACCCTAACCCTAACACGTACCCTAATCCTAACCCGTACCCTAAACCGAGCCCTAACCCTAACACTAACCCTAACCCTAACCCTAACCCATACCCTACGCCGTACCCGAACCCTAAGCCGTACCCTAAGCCTAACCCTAAGCCTAACCCTAACCCTAGGCTACCCTTGACTGCTTCTGCCTCCAATAGATTTCCTAAGCACTAGTGTTTGAAGGAACAGCTTAAAAAGAGAATCCTAATGCGATTTCTTTATAATGTATGTGTTCCTTATTTTATCCTAGTGTCTAAACTCTTCTCCATGGCTGGACCCCCAAATAATATTCCTTTACGTGCTAAGGGGTATCTAGAGAGTGGGATAGGTTTAATAACTACCCTAACCCTAACGCGTACCCTAACCCTAACCCCTACCCTAACCCTAACACGTACCCTAATCCTAACCCGTACCCTAAACCGATCCCTAACCCTAACACTAACCCTAACCCTAACCCAAACCCATACCCTACGCCGAACCCGTACCCTAAGCCGTACCCTAAGCCTAACCCTAAGCCTAGCCCTAACCCTAGGCTACCCTTGAGTGCTTCGGTCTCCAATAGATTTCCTAAGAACTAGTGTTTTAAGGAACAGCTTAAAAACAGAATCCTAATGTGATTTCTAACCCGTACCCTAAACCGAGCCCTAACCCTAACACTAACCCTAACCCTAACCCTAACCCATACCCTACGCCGTACCCGAACCCCTCCCCGAACCCGTACCCTAAGCCGTACCCTAAGCCTAACCCTAAGCCTAACCCTAACCCTAGGCTACCCTTGACTGCTTCTGCCTCCAATAGATTTCCTAAGCACTAGTGTTTGAAGGAACAGCTTAAAAAGAGAATCCTAATGTGATTTCTTTATAATGTATGTGTTCCTTATCTTATCCTAGTGTCTAAACTCTTCTCCATGGCTGGACCCCCAAATAATATTCCTTTACGTGCTAAGGGGTATCTAGAGAGTGGGATAGGTTTAATAACTACCCTAACCCTAACGCGTACCCTAACCCTAACCCCTACCCTAACCCTAACACGTACCCTAATCCTAACCCGTACCCTAAACCGAGCCCTAACCCTAACACTAACCCTAACCCTAACCCTAACCCATACCCTACGCCGTACCCGAACCCTAAGCCGTACCCTAAGCCTAACCCTAACCCTAGGCTACCCTTGACTGCTTCTGCCTCCAATAGATTTCCTAAGCACTAGTGTTTTAAGGAACAGCTTAAAAAGAGAATCCTAATGTGATTTCTTTATAATGTATGTGTTCCTTATTTTATCCTAGTGTCTAAACTCTTCTCCAAGGCTGGACCCGCAAATAATATTCCTTTACGTGCTAAGGGGTATCTAGAGAGTGGGATAGGTTTAATAACTACCCTAACCCTAACGCGTACCCTAACCCTAACACCTACCCTAACCCTAACACGTACACTAATCCTAACCCGTACCCTAAACCGAGCCCTAACCCTAACACTCACCCTAACCCTAACCCTAACCCATACCCTATGCCGTACCCGAACCCCTCCCCGAACCCGTACCCTAAGCCATACCCTAAGCCTAACCCTAAGCCTAACCCTAACCCTAGGCTACCCTTGACTGCTTCTGCCTCCAATAGATTTCCTAAGCACTAGTGTTTGAAGGAACAGCTTAAAAAGAGAATCCTAATGTGATTTCTTTATAATGTATGTGTTCCTTATTTTATCCTAGTGTCTAAACTCTTCTCCATGGCTGGACCCCCAAATAATATTCCTTTACGTGCTAAGGGGTATCTAGAGAGTGGGATAGGTTTAATAACTACCCTAACCCTAACGCGTACCCTAACCCTAACACCTACCCTAACCCTAACACGTACCCTAATCCTAACCCGTACCCTAAACCGAGCCCTAACCCTAACACTAACCCTAACCCTAACCCATACCCTACGCCGTACCCGAACCCTAAGCCGTACCCTAAGCCTAACCCTAAGCCTAACCCTAACCCTAGGCTACCCTTGACTGCTTCTGCCTCCAATAGATTTCCTAAGCACTAGTGTTTGAAGGAACAGCTTAAAAAGAGAATCCTAATGTGATTTCTTTATAATGGGTGTGTTCCTTATCTTATCCTAGTGTCTAAACTCTTCTCCATGGCTGGACACCCAAATAATATTCCTTTACGTGCTAAGGGGTATCTAGAGAGTGGGATAGGTTTAATAACTACCCTAACCCTAACGCGTACCCTAACCCTAACCCCTACCCTAACCCTAACACGTACCCTAATCCTAACCCGTACCCTAAACCGAGCCCTAACCCTAACACTAACCCTAACCCTAACCCTAACCCATACCCTACGCCGTACCCGAACCCCTCCCCGAACCCCTACCCTAAGCCGTACCCTAACCCTAACCCTAAGCCTAACCCTAACCCTAGGCTACCCTTGACTGCTTCTGCCTCCAATAGATTTCCTAAGCACTAGTGTTTTAAGGAACAGCTTAAAAAGAGAATCCTAATGTGATTTCTTTATAATGTATGTGTTCCTTATTTTATCCTAGTGTCTAAACTCTTCTCCATGGCTGGACCCGAAAATAATATTCCTTTACGTGCTAAGGGGTATCTAGAGAGTGGGATAGGTTTAATAACTACCCTAACCCTAACGCGTACCCTAACCCTAACACCTACCCTAACCCTAACACGTACCCTAATCCTAACCCGTACCCTAAACCGAGCCCTAACCCTAACACTAACCCTAACCCTAACCCTAACCCATACCCTATGCCGTACCCGAACCCCTCCCCGAACCCGTACCCTAAGCCGTACCCTAAGCCTAACCCTAAGCCTAACCGTAACTCTAGGCTACCCTTGACTGCTTCTGCCTCCAATAGATTTCCTAAGCACTAGTGTTTGAAGGAACAGCTTAAAAAGAGAATCCTAATGTGATTTCTTTATAATGTATGTGTTCCTTATCTTATCCTAGTGTCTAAACTCTTCTCCATGGCTGGACCCCCAAATAATATTCCTTTACGTGCTAAGGGGTATCTAGAGAGTGGGATAGGTTTAATAACTACCCTAACCCTAACGCGTACCCTAACCCTAACACCTACCCTAACCCTAACACGTACCCTAATCCTAACCCGTACCCTAAACCGAGCCCTAACCCTAACACTAACCCTAACCCTAACCCTAACCCATACCCTACGCCATACCCGAACCCTAAGCCGTACCCTAAGCCTAACCCTAAGCCTAACCCTAACCCTAGGCTACCCTTGACTGCTTCTGCCTCCAATAGATTTCCTAAGCACTAGTGTTTGAAGGAACAGCTTAAAAAGAGAATCCTAATGTGATTTCTTTATAATGGGTGTGTTCCTTATCTTATCCTAGTGTCTAAACTCTTCTCCATGGCTGGACCCGAAAATAATATTCCTTTACGTGCTAAGGGGTATCTAGAGAGTGGGATAGGTTTAATAACTACCCTAACCCTAACGCGTACCCTAACCCTAACACCTACCCTAACCCTAACACGTACCCTAATCCTAACCCGTACCCTAAACCGAGCCCTAACCCTAACACTAACCCTAACCCTAACCCTAACCCATACCCTATGCCGTACCCGAACCCCTCCCCGAACCCGTACCCTAAGCCATACCCTAAGCCTAACCCTAAGCCTAACCCTAACCCTAGGCTACCCTTGACTGCTTCTGTCTCCAATAGATTTCCTAAGCACTAGTGTTTGAAGGAACAGCTTAAAAAGAGAATCCTAATGTGATTTCTTTATAATGTATGTGTTCCTTATCTTATCCTAGTGTCTAAACTCTTCTCCATGGCTGGACCCCCAAATAATATTCCTTTACGTGCTAAGGGGTATCTAGAGAGTGGGATAGGTTTAATAACTACCCTAACCCTAACGCGTACCCTAACCCTAACCCCTACCCTAACCCTAACACGTACCCTAATCCTAACCCGTACCCTAAACCGAGCCCTAACCCTAACACTAACCCTAACCCTAACCCTAACCCATACCCTACGCCGTACCCGAACCCCTCCCCGAACCCCTACCCTAAGCCGTACCCTAACCCTAACCCTAAGCCTAACCCTAACCCTAGGCTACCCTTGACTGCTTCTGCCTCCAATAGATTTCCTAAGCACTAGTGTTTTAAGGAACAGCTTAAAAAGAGAATCCTAATGTGATTTCTTTATAATGTATGTGTTCCTTATTTTATCCTAGTGTCCAAACTCTTCTCCATGGCTGGACCCCCAAATAATATTCCTTTACGTGCTAAGGGGTATCTAGAGAGTGGGATAGGTTTAATAACTACCCTAACCCTAACGCGTACCCTAACCCTAACCCCTACCCTAACCCTAACACGTACCCTAATCCTAACCCGTACCCTAAACCGAGCCCTAACCCTAACACTAACCCTAACCCTAACCCTAACCCATACCCTACGCCGTACCCGAACCCCTCCCCAAACCCGTACCCTAAGCCGTACCTTAAGCCTAACCCTAAGCCTAACCCTAACCCTAGGCTACCCTTGACTGCTTCTGCCTCCAATAGATTTCCTAAGCACTAGTGTTTGAAGGAACAGCTTAAAAAGAGAATCCTAATGTGATTTCTTCATAATGTATGTGTTCCTTATCTTATCCTAGTGTCTAAACTCTTCTCCATGGCTGGACCCCCAAATAATATTCCTTTACGTGCTAAGGGGTATCTAGAGAGTGGGATAGGTTTAATAACTACCCTAACCCTAACGCGTACCCTAACCCTAACACCTACCCTAACCCTAACACGTACCCTAATCCTAACCCGTACCCTAAACCGAGCCCTAACCCTAACACTAACCCTAACCCTAACCCTAACCCATACCCTACGCCGTACCCGAACCCTAAGCCGTACCCTAAGCCTAACCCTAAGCCTAACCCTAACCCTAGGCTACCCTTGACTGCTTCTGCCTCCAATAGATTTCCTAAGCACTAGTGTTTGAAGAAACAGCTTAAAAAGAGAATCCAAATGTGATTTCTTTATAATAGGTGTGTTCCTTATCTTATCCTAGTGTCTAAACTCTTCTCCATGGCTGGACCCCCAAATAATATTCCTTTTCGTGCTAAGGGGTATCTAGAGAGTGGGATAGGTTTAATAACTACCCTAACCCTAACGCGTACCCTAACCCTAACACCTACCCTAACCCTAACACGTACCCTAATCCTAACCCGTACCCTAAACCGAGCCCTAACCCTAACACTAACCCTAACCCTAACCCTAACCCATACCCTACGCCGTACCCGAACCCCTCCCCGAACCCGTACCCTAAGCCGTACCCTAAGCCTAACCCTAAGCCTAACCCTAACCCTAGGCTACCCTTGACTGCTTCTGCCTCCAATAGATTTCCTAAGCACTAGTGTTTGAAGGAACAGCTTAAAAAGAGAATCCTAATGTGATTTCTTTATAATGGGTGTGTTCCTTATCTTATCCTAGTGTCTAAACTCTTCTCCATGGCTGGACCCCCAAATAATATTCCTTTACGTGCTAAGGGGTATCTAGAGAGTGGGATAGGTTTAATAACTACCCTAACCCTAACGCGTACCCTAACCCTAACCCCTACCCTAACCCTAACACGTACCCTAATCCTAACCCGTACCCTAAATCGAGCCCTAACCCTAACACTAACCCTAACCCTAACCCTAACCAATACCCTACGCCGTACCCGAACCCCTCCCCAAACCCATACCCTAAGCCGTACCCTAAGCCTAACCCTAAGCCTAACCCTAACCCTAGGGTACCCTTGACTGCTTCTGCCTCCAATAGATTTCCTAAGCACTAGTGTTTGAAGGAACAGCTTAAAAAGAGAATCCTAATGTGATTTCTTTATAATGTATGTGTTCCTTATTTTATCCTAGTGTCTAAACTCTTCTCCATGGCTGGACCCCCAAATAATATTCCTTTACGTGCTAAGGGGTATCTAGAGAGTGGGATAGGTTTAATACCTACCCTAACCCTAACGCGTACCCTAACCCTAACCCCTACCCTAACCCTAACACGTACCCTAATCCTAACCCGTACCCTAAACCGAGCCCTAACCCTAACACTAACCCTAACCCTAACCCTAACCCATACCCTACGCCGTACCCGAACCCTAAGCCGTACCCTAAGCCTAACCCTAAGCCTAACCCTAACCCTAGGCTACCCTTGACTGCTTCTGCCTCCAATAGATTTCCTAAGCACTAGTGTTTGAAGGAACAGCTTAAAAAGAGAATCCTAATGCGATTTCTTTATAATGTATGTGTTCCTTATTTTATCCTAGTGTCTAAACTCTTCTCCATGGCTGGACCCCCAAATAATATTCCTTTACGTGCTAAGGGGTATCTAGAGAGTGGGATAGGTTTAATAACTACCCTAACCCTAACGCGTACCCTAACCCTAACCCCTACCCTAACCCTAACACGTACCCTAATCCTAACCCGTACCCTAAACCGATCCCTAACCCTAACACTAACCCTAACCCTAACCCAAACCCATACCCTACGCCGAACCCGTACCCTAAGCCGTACCCTAAGCCTAACCCTAAGCCTAGCCCTAACCCTAGGCTACCCTTGAGTGCTTCGGTCTCCAATAGATTTCCTAAGAACTAGTGTTTTAAGGAACAGCTTAAAAACAGAATCCTAATGTGATTTCTAACCCGTACCCTAAACCGAGCCCTAACCCTAACACTAACCCTAACCCTAACCCTAACCCATACCCTACGCCGTACCCGAACCCCTCCCCGAACCCGTACCCTAAGCCGTACCCTAAGCCTAACCCTAAGCCTAACCCTAACCCTAGGCTACCCTTGACTGCTTCTGCCTCCAATAGATTTCCTAAGCACTAGTGTTTGAAGGAACAGCTTAAAAAGAGAATCCTAATGTGATTTCTTTATAATGTATGTGTTCCTTATCTTATCCTAGTGTCTAAACTCTTCTCCATGGCTGGACCCCCAAATAATATTCCTTTACGTGCTAAGGGGTATCTAGAGAGTGGGATAGGTTTAATAACTACCCTAACCCTAACGCGTACCCTAACCCTAACCCCTACCCTAACCCTAACACGTACCCTAATCCTAACCCGTACCCTAAACCGAGCCCTAACCCTAACACTAACCCTAACCCTAACCCTAACCCATACCCTACGCCGTACCCGAACCCTAAGCCGTACCCTAAGCCTAACCCTAACCCTAGGCTACCCTTGACTGCTTCTGCCTCCAATAGATTTCCTAAGCACTAGTGTTTTAAGGAACAGCTTAAAAAGAGAATCCTAATGTGATTTCTTTATAATGTATGTGTTCCTTATTTTATCCTAGTGTCTAAACTCTTCTCCAAGGCTGGACCCGCAAATAATATTCCTTTACGTGCTAAGGGGTATCTAGAGAGTGGGATAGGTTTAATAACTACCCTAACCCTAACGCGTACCCTAACCCTAACACCTACCCTAACCCTAACACGTACACTAATCCTAACCCGTACCCTAAACCGAGCCCTAACCCTAACACTCACCCTAACCCTAACCCTAACCCATACCCTATGCCGTACCCGAACCCCTCCCCGAACCCGTACCCTAAGCCATACCCTAAGCCTAACCCTAAGCCTAACCCTAACCCTAGGCTACCCTTGACTGCTTCTGCCTCCAATAGATTTCCTAAGCACTAGTGTTTGAAGGAACAGCTTAAAAAGAGAATCCTAATGTGATTTCTTTATAATGTATGTGTTCCTTATTTTATCCTAGTGTCTAAACTCTTCTCCATGGCTGGACCCCCAAATAATATTCCTTTACGTGCTAAGGGGTATCTAGAGAGTGGGATAGGTTTAATAACTACCCTAACCCTAACGCGTACCCTAACCCTAACACCTACCCTAACCCTAACACGTACCCTAATCCTAACCCGTACCCTAAACCGAGCCCTAACCCTAACACTAACCCTAACCCTAACCCATACCCTACGCCGTACCCGAACCCTAAGCCGTACCCTAAGCCTAACCCTAAGCCTAACCCTAACCCTAGGCTACCCTTGACTGCTTCTGCCTCCAATAGATTTCCTAAGCACTAGTGTTTGAAGGAACAGCTTAAAAAGAGAATCCTAATGTGATTTCTTTATAATGGGTGTGTTCCTTATCTTATCCTAGTGTCTAAACTCTTCTCCATGGCTGGACACCCAAATAATATTCCTTTACGTGCTAAGGGGTATCTAGAGAGTGGGATAGGTTTAATAACTACCCTAACCCTAACGCGTACCCTAACCCTAACCCCTACCCTAACCCTAACACGTACCCTAATCCTAACCCGTACCCTAAACCGAGCCCTAACCCTAACACTAACCCTAACCCTAACCCTAACCCATACCCTACGCCGTACCCGAACCCCTCCCCGAACCCCTACCCTAAGCCGTACCCTAACCCTAACCCTAAGCCTAACCCTAACCCTAGGCTACCCTTGACTGCTTCTGCCTCCAATAGATTTCCTAAGCACTAGTGTTTTAAGGAACAGCTTAAAAAGAGAATCCTAATGTGATTTCTTTATAATGTATGTGTTCCTTATTTTATCCTAGTGTCTAAACTCTTCTCCATGGCTGGACCCGAAAATAATATTCCTTTACGTGCTAAGGGGTATCTAGAGAGTGGGATAGGTTTAATAACTACCCTAACCCTAACGCGTACCCTAACCCTAACACCTACCCTAACCCTAACACGTACCCTAATCCTAACCCGTACCCTAAACCGAGCCCTAACCCTAACACTAACCCTAACCCTAACCCTAACCCATACCCTATGCCGTACCCGAACCCCTCCCCGAACCCGTACCCTAAGCCGTACCCTAAGCCTAACCCTAAGCCTAACCGTAACTCTAGGCTACCCTTGACTGCTTCTGCCTCCAATAGATTTCCTAAGCACTAGTGTTTGAAGGAACAGCTTAAAAAGAGAATCCTAATGTGATTTCTTTATAATGTATGTGTTCCTTATCTTATCCTAGTGTCTAAACTCTTCTCCATGGCTGGACCCCCAAATAATATTCCTTTACGTGCTAAGGGGTATCTAGAGAGTGGGATAGGTTTAATAACTACCCTAACCCTAACGCGTACCCTAACCCTAACACCTACCCTAACCCTAACACGTACCCTAATCCTAACCCGTACCCTAAACCGAGCCCTAACCCTAACACTAACCCTAACCCTAACCCTAACCCATACCCTACGCCATACCCGAACCCTAAGCCGTACCCTAAGCCTAACCCTAAGCCTAACCCTAACCCTAGGCTACCCTTGACTGCTTCTGCCTCCAATAGATTTCCTAAGCACTAGTGTTTGAAGGAACAGCTTAAAAAGAGAATCCTAATGTGATTTCTTTATAATGGGTGTGTTCCTTATCTTATCCTAGTGTCTAAACTCTTCTCCATGGCTGGACCCGAAAATAATATTCCTTTACGTGCTAAGGGGTATCTAGAGAGTGGGATAGGTTTAATAACTACCCTAACCCTAACGCGTACCCTAACCCTAACACCTACCCTAACCCTAACACGTACCCTAATCCTAACCCGTACCCTAAACCGAGCCCTAACCCTAACACTAACCCTAACCCTAACCCTAACCCATACCCTATGCCGTACCCGAACCCCTCCCCGAACCCGTACCCTAAGCCATACCCTAAGCCTAACCCTAAGCCTAACCCTAACCCTAGGCTACCCTTGACTGCTTCTGTCTCCAATAGATTTCCTAAGCACTAGTGTTTGAAGGAACAGCTTAAAAAGAGAATCCTAATGTGATTTCTTTATAATGTATGTGTTCCTTATCTTATCCTAGTGTCTAAACTCTTCTCCATGGCTGGACCCCCAAATAATATTCCTTTACGTGCTAAGGGGTATCTAGAGAGTGGGATAGGTTTAATAACTACCCTAACCCTAACGCGTACCCTAACCCTAACCCCTACCCTAACCCTAACACGTACCCTAATCCTAACCCGTACCCTAAACCGAGCCCTAACCCTAACACTAACCCTAACCCTAACCCTAACCCATACCCTACGCCGTACCCGAACCCCTCCCCGAACCCCTACCCTAAGCCGTACCCTAACCCTAACCCTAAGCCTAACCCTAACCCTAGGCTACCCTTGACTGCTTCTGCCTCCAATAGATTTCCTAAGCACTAGTGTTTTAAGGAACAGCTTAAAAAGAGAATCCTAATGTGATTTCTTTATAATGTATGTGTTCCTTATTTTATCCTAGTGTCCAAACTCTTCTCCATGGCTGGACCCCCAAATAATATTCCTTTACGTGCTAAGGGGTATCTAGAGAGTGGGATAGGTTTAATAACTACCCTAACCCTAACGCGTACCCTAACCCTAACCCCTACCCTAACCCTAACACGTACCCTAATCCTAACCCGTACCCTAAACCGAGCCCTAACCCTAACACTAACCCTAACCCTAACCCTAACCCATACCCTACGCCGTACCCGAACCCCTCCCCAAACCCGTACCCTAAGCCGTACCTTAAGCCTAACCCTAAGCCTAACCCTAACCCTAGGCTACCCTTGACTGCTTCTGCCTCCAATAGATTTCCTAAGCACTAGTGTTTGAAGGAACAGCTTAAAAAGAGAATCCTAATGTGATTTCTTCATAATGTATGTGTTCCTTATCTTATCCTAGTGTCTAAACTCTTCTCCATGGCTGGACCCCCAAATAATATTCCTTTACGTGCTAAGGGGTATCTAGAGAGTGGGATAGGTTTAATAACTACCCTAACCCTAACGCGTACCCTAACCCTAACACCTACCCTAACCCTAACACGTACCCTAATCCTAACCCGTACCCTAAACCGAGCCCTAACCCTAACACTAACCCTAACCCTAACCCTAACCCATACCCTACGCCGTACCCGAACCCTAAGCCGTACCCTAAGCCTAACCCTAAGCCTAACCCTAACCCTAGGCTACCCTTGACTGCTTCTGCCTCCAATAGATTTCCTAAGCACTAGTGTTTGAAGAAACAGCTTAAAAAGAGAATCCAAATGTGATTTCTTTATAATAGGTGTGTTCCTTATCTTATCCTAGTGTCTAAACTCTTCTCCATGGCTGGACCCCCAAATAATATTCCTTTTCGTGCTAAGGGGTATCTAGAGAGTGGGATAGGTTTAATAACTACCCTAACCCTAACGCGTACCCTAACCCTAACACCTACCCTAACCCTAACACGTACCCTAATCCTAACCCGTACCCTAAACCGAGCCCTAACCCTAACACTAACCCTAACCCTAACCCTAACCCATACCCTACGCCGTACCCGAACCCCTCCCCGAACCCGTACCCTAAGCCGTACCCTAAGCCTAACCCTAAGCCTAACCCTAACCCTAGGCTACCCTTGACTGCTTCTGCCTCCAATAGATTTCCTAAGCACTAGTGTTTGAAGGAACAGCTTAAAAAGAGAATCCTAATGTGATTTCTTTATAATGGGTGTGTTCCTTATCTTATCCTAGTGTCTAAACTCTTCTCCATGGCTGGACCCCCAAATAATATTCCTTTACGTGCTAAGGGGTATCTAGAGAGTGGGATAGGTTTAATAACTACCCTAACCCTAACGCGTACCCTAACCCTAACCCCTACCCTAACCCTAACACGTACCCTAATCCTAACCCGTACCCTAAATCGAGCCCTAACCCTAACACTAACCCTAACCCTAACCCTAACCAATACCCTACGCCGTACCCGAACCCCTCCCCAAACCCATACCCTAAGCCGTACCCTAAGCCTAACCCTAAGCCTAACCCTAACCCTAGGGTACCCTTGACTGCTTCTGCCTCCAATAGATTTCCTAAGCACTAGTGTTTTAAGGAACAGCTTAAAAAGAGAATCCTAATGTGATTTCTTTATAATGTATGTGTTCCTTATTTTATCCTAGTGTCTAAACTCTTTTCCATGGCTGGACCCGCAAATAATATTCCTTTACGTGCTAAGGGGTATCTAGAGAGTGGGATAGGTTTAATAACTACCCTAACCCTAACGCGTACCCTAACCCTAACACCTACCCTAACCCTAACACGTACCCTAATCCTAACCCGTACCCTAAACCGGGCCCTAACCCTAACACTAACCCTAACCCTAACCCTAACCCATACCCTATGCCGTACCCGAACCCCTCCCCGAACCCGTACCCTAAGCCGTACCCTAAGCCTAACCCTAAGCCTAACCCTAACCCTAGGCTACCCTTGACTGCTTCTGCCTCCAATAGATTTCCTAAGCACTAGTGTTTGAAGGAACAGCTTAAAAAGAGAATCCTAATGTGATTTCTTTATAATGTATGTGTTCCTTATCTTATCCTAGTGTCTAAACTCTTCTCCATGGCTGGACCCCCAAATAATATTCCTTTACGTGCTAAGGGGTATCTAGAGAGTGGGATAGGTTTAATAACTACCCTAACCCTAATGCATACCCTAACCCTAACACCTACCCTAACCCTAACACGTACCCTAATCCTAACCCGTACCCTAAACCGAGCCCTAACCCTAACACTAACCCTAACCCTAACCCTAACCCATACCCTACGCCGTACCCGAACCCTAAGCCGTACCCTAAGCCTAACCCTAAGCCTAACCCTAACCCAAGGCTACCCTTGACTGCTTCTGCCTCCAATAGATTTCCTAAGCACTAGTGTTTGAAGGAACAGCTTAAAAAGAGAATCCTAATGTGATTTCTTTATAATGGGTGTGTTCCTTATCTTATCCTAGTGTCTAAACTCTTCTCCATGGCTGGACCCCCAAATAATATTCCTTTACGTGCTAAGGGGTATCTAGAGAGTGGGATAGGTTTAATAACTACCCTAACCCTAACGCGTACCCTAACCCTAACCCCTACCCTAACCCTAACACGTACCCTAATCCTAACCCGTACCCTAAACCGAGCCCTAACCCTAACACTAACCCTAACCCTAACCCTAACCCATACCCTACGCCGTACCCGAACCCCTCCCCGAACCCCTACCCTAAGCCGTACCCTAAGCCTAACCCTAAGCCTAACCCTAACCCTAGGCTACCCTTGACTGCTTCTGCCTCCAATAGATTTCCTAAGCACTAGTGTTTGAAGGAACAGCTTAAAAAGAGAATCCTAATGTGATTTCTTTATAATGTATGTGTTCCTTATTTTATCCTAGTGTCTAAACTCTTCTCCATGGCTGGACCCCCAAATAATATTCCTTTATGTGCTAAGGGGTATCTAGAGAGTGGGATAGGTTTAATAACTACCCTAACCCTAACGCGTACCCTAACCCTAACCCCTACCCTAACCCTAACACGTACCCTAATCCTAACCCGTACCCTAAACCGAGCCCTAACCCTAACACTAACCCTAACCCTAACCCTAACCCATACCCTACGCCGTACCCGAACCCCTCCCCGAACCCGTACCCTAATCCGTACCCTAAGCCTAACCCTAAGCCTAACCCTAACCCTAGGCTACCCTTGACTGCTTCTGCCTCCAATAGATTTCCTAAGCACTAGTGTTTGAAGGAACAGCTTAAAAAGAGAATCCTAATGTGATTTCTTTATAATGTATGTGTTCCTTATTTTATCCTAGTGTCTAAACTCTTCTCCATGGCTGGACCCCCAAATAATATTCCTTTACGTGCTAAGGGGTATCTAGAGAGTGGGATAGGTTTAATAACTACCCTAACCCTAACGCGTACCCTAACCCTAACCCCTACCCTAACCCTAACACGTACCCTAATCCTAACCCGTACCCTAAACCGAGCCCTAACCCTAACACTAACCCTAACCCTAACCCTAACCCATACCCTACGCCGTACCCGAACCCCTCCCCAAACCCGTACCCTAAGCCGTACCCTAAGCCTAACCCTAAGCCTAACCCTAACCCTAGGCTACCCTTGACTGCTTCTGCCTCCAATAGATTTCCTAAGCACTAGTGTTGTAAGGAACAGCTTAAAAAGAGAATCCTAATGTGATTTCTTTATAATGTATGTGTTCCTTATTTTATCCTAGTGTCTAAACTCTTCTCCATGGCTGGACCCCCAAATAATATTCCTTTACGTGCTAAGGGGTATCTAGAGAGTGGGATAGGTTTAATACCTACCCTAACCCTAACGCGTACCCTAACCCTAACCCCTACCCTAACCCTAACACGTACCCTAATCCTAACCCGTACCCTAAACCGAGCCCTAACCCTAACACTAACCCTAACCCTAACCCTAACCCATACCCTACGCCGTACCCGAACCCTAAGCCGTACCCTAAGCCTAACCCTAAGCCTAACCCTAACCCTAGGCTACCCTTGACTGCTTCTGCCTCCAATAGATTTCCTAAGCACTAGTGTTTGAAGGAACAGCTTAAAAAGAGAATCCTAATGCGATTTCTTTATAATGTATGTGTTCCTTATTTTATCCTAGTGTCTAAACTCTTCTCCATGGCTGGACCCCCAAATAATATTCCTTTACGTGCTAAGGGGTATCTAGAGAGTGGGATAGGTTTAATAACTACCCTAACCCTAACGCGTACCCTAACCCTAACCCCTACCCTAACCCTAACACGTACCCTAATCCTAACGCGTACCCTAAACCGATCCCTAACCCTAACACTAACCCTAACCCTAACCCAAACCCATACCCTACGCCGAACCCGTACCCTAAGCCGTACCCTAAGCCTAACCCTAAGCCTAGCCCTAACCCTAGGCTACCCTTGAGTGCTTCGGTCTCCAATAGATTTCCTAAGAACTAGTGTTTTAAGGAACAGCTTAAAAACAGAATCCTAATGTGATTTCTAACCCGTACCCTAAACCGAGCCCTAACCCTAACACTAACCCTAACCCTAACCCTAACCCATACCCTACGCCGTACCCGAACCCCTCCCCGAACCCGTACCCTAAGCCGTACCCTAAGCCTAACCCTAAGCCTAACCCTAACCCTAGGCTACCCTTGACTGCTTCTGCCTCCAATAGATTTCCTAAGCACTAGTGTTTGAAGGAACAGCTTAAAAAGAGAATCCTAATGTGATTTCTTTATAATGTATGTGTTCCTTATCTTATCCTAGTGTCTAAACTCTTCTCCATGGCTGGACCCCCAAATAATATTCCTTTACGTGCTAAGGGGTATCTAGAGAGTGGGATAGGTTTAATAACTACCCTAACCCTAACGCGTACCCTAACCCTAACCCCTACCCTAACCCTAACACGTACCCTAATCCTAACCCGTACCCTAAACCGAGCCCTAACCCTAACACTAACCCTAACCCTAACCCTAACCCATACCCTACGCCGTACCCGAACCCTAAGCCGTACCCTAAGCCTAACCCTAACCCTAGGCTACCCTTGACTGCTTCTGCCTCCAATAGATTTCCTAAGCACTAGTGTTTTAAGGAACAGCTTAAAAAGAGAATCCTAATGTGATTTCTTTATAATGTATGTGTTCCTTATTTTATCCTAGTGTCTAAACTCTTCTCCAAGGCTGGACCCGCAAATAATATTCCTTTACGTGCTAAGGGGTATCTAGAGAGTGGGATAGGTTTAATAACTACCCTAACCCTAACGCGTACCCTAACCCTAACACCTACCCTAACCCTAACACGTACACTAATCCTAACCCGTACCCTAAACCGAGCCCTAACCCTAACACTCACCCTAACCCTAACCCTAACCCATACCCTATGCCGTACCCGAACCCCTCCCCGAACCCGTACCCTAAGCCATACCCTAAGCCTAACCCTAAGCCTAACCCTAACCCTAGGCTACCCTTGACTGCTTCTGCCTCCAATAGATTTCCTAAGCACTAGTGTTTGAAGGAACAGCTTAAAAAGAGAATCCTAATGTGATTTCTTTATAATGTATGTGTTCCTTATTTTATCCTAGTGTCTAAACTCTTCTCCATGGCTGGACCCCCAAATAATATTCCTTTACGTGCTAAGGGGTATCTAGAGAGTGGGATAGGTTTAATAACTACCCTAACCCTAACGCGTACCCTAACCCTAACCCCTACCCTAACCCTAACACGTACCCTAATCCTAACCCGTACCCTAAACCGAGCCCTAACCCTAACACTAACCCTAACCCTAACCCTAACCAATACCCTACGCCGTACCCGAACCCCTCCCCAAACCGGTACCCTAAGCCATACCCTAAGCCTAACCCTAAGCCTAACCCTAACCCTAGGCTACCCTTGACTGCTTCTGCCTCCAATAGATTTCCTAAGCACTAGTGTTGTAAGGAACAGCTTAAAAAGAGAATCCTAATGTGATTTCTTTATAATGTATGTGTTCCTTATTTTATCCTAGTGTCTAAACTCTTCTCCATGGCTGGACCCCCAAATAATATTCCTTTACGTGCTAAGGGGTATCTAGAGAGTGGGATAGGTTTAATAACTACCCTAACCCTAACGCGTACCCTAACCCTAACCCCTACCCTAACCCTAACACGTACCCTAATCCTAACCCGTACCCTAAACCGAGCCCTAACCCTAACACTAACCCTAACCCTAACCCTAACCCATACCCTACGCCGTACCCGAACCCTAAGCCGTACCCTAAGCCTAACCCTAAGCCTAACCCTAACCCTAGGCTACCCTTGACTGCTTCTGCCTCCAATAGATTTCCTAAGCACTAGTGTTTTAAGGAACAGCTTAAAAAGAGAATCCTAATGTGATTTCTTTATAATGTATGTGTTCCTTATTTTATCCTAGTGTCTAAAGTCTTTTCCATGGCTGGACCCGCAAATAATATTCCTTTACGTGCTAAGGGGTATCTAGAGAGTGGGATAGGTTTAATAACTACCCTAACCCTAACGCGTACCCTAACCCTAACACCTACCCTAACCCTAACACGTACCCTAATCCTAACCCGTACCCTAAACCGAGCCCTAACCCTAACACTAACCCTAACCCTAACCCTAACCCATACCCTATGCCGTACCCGAACCCCTCACCGAACCCGTACCCTAAGCCATACCCTAAGCCTAACCCTAAGCCTAACCCTAACCCTAGGCTACCCTTGACTGCTTCTGTCTCCAATAGATTTCCTAAGCACTAGTGTTTGAAGGAACAGCTTAAAAAGAGAATCCTAATGTGATTTCTTTATAATGTATGTGTTCCTTATCTTATCCTAGTGTCTAAACTCTTCTCCATGGCTGGACCCCCAAATAATATTCCTTTACGTGCTAAGGGGTATCTAGAGAGTGGGATAGGTTTAATAACTACCCTAACCCTAACGCGTACCCTAACCCTAACCCCTACCCTAACCCTAACACGTACCCTAATCCTAACCCGTACCCTAAACCGAGCCCTAACCCTAACACTAACCCTAACCCTAACCCTAACCCATACCCTACGCCGTACCCGAACCCCTCCCCGAACCCCTACCCTAAGCCGTACCCTAACCCTAACCCTAAGCCTAACCCTAACCCTAGGCTACCCTTGACTGCTTCTGCCTCCAATAGATTTCCTAAGCACTAGTGTTTTAAGGAACAGCTTAAAAAGAGAATCCTAATGTGATTTCTTTATAATGTATGTGTTCCTTATTTTATCCTAGTGTCCAAACTCTTCTCCATGGCTGGACCCCCAAATAATATTCCTTTACGTGCTAAGGGGTATCTAGAGAGTGGGATAGGTTTAATAACTACCCTAACCCTAACGCGTACCCTAACCCTAACCCCTACCCTAACCCTAACACGTACCCTAATCCTAACCCGTACCCTAAACCGAGCCCTAACCCTAACACTAACCCTAACCCTAACCCTAACCCATACCCTACGCCGTACCCGAACCCCTCCCCAAACCCGTACCCTAAGCCGTACCTTAAGCCTAACCCTAAGCCTAACCCTAACCCTAGGCTACCCTTGACTGCTTCTGCCTCCAATAGATTTCCTAAGCACTAGTGTTTGAAGGAACAGCTTAAAAAGAGAATCCTAATGTGATTTCTTCATAATGTATGTGTTCCTTATCTTATCCTAGTGTCTAAACTCTTCTCCATGGCTGGACCCCCAAATAATATTCCTTTACGTGCTAAGGGGTATCTAGAGAGTGGGATAGGTTTAATAACTACCCTAACCCTAACGCGTACCCTAACCCTAACACCTACCCTAACCCTAACACGTACCCTAATCCTAACCCGTACCCTAAACCGAGCCCTAACCCTAACACTAACCCTAACCCTAACCCTAACCCATACCCTACGCCGTACCCGAACCCTAAGCCGTACCCTAAGCCTAACCCTAAGCCTAACCCTAACCCTAGGCTACCCTTGACTGCTTCTGCCTCCAATAGATTTCCTAAGCACTAGTGTTTGAAGAAACAGCTTAAAAAGAGAATCCAAATGTGATTTCTTTATAATAGGTGTGTTCCTTATCTTATCCTAGTGTCTAAACTCTTCTCCATGGCTGGACCCCCAAATAATATTCCTTTTCGTGCTAAGGGGTATCTAGAGAGTGGGATAGGTTTAATAACTACCCTAACCCTAACGCGTACCCTAACCCTAACACCTACCCTAACCCTAACACGTACCCTAATCCTAACCCGTACCCTAAACCGAGCCCTAACCCTAACACTAACCCTAACCCTAACCCTAACCCATACCCTACGCCGTACCCGAACCCCTCCCCGAACCCGTACCCTAAGCCGTACCCTAAGCCTAACCCTAAGCCTAACCCTAACCCTAGGCTACCCTTGACTGCTTCTGCCTCCAATAGATTTCCTAAGCACTAGTGTTTGAAGGAACAGCTTAAAAAGAGAATCCTAATGTGATTTCTTTATAATGGGTGTGTTCCTTATCTTATCCTAGTGTCTAAACTCTTCTCCATGGCTGGACCCCCAAATAATATTCCTTTACGTGCTAAGGGGTATCTAGAGAGTGGGATAGGTTTAATAACTACCCTAACCCTAACGCGTACCCTAACCCTAACCCCTACCCTAACCCTAACACGTACCCTAATCCTAACCCGTACCCTAAATCGAGCCCTAACCCTAACACTAACCCTAACCCTAACCCTAACCAATACCCTACGCCGTACCCGAACCCCTCCCCAAACCCATACCCTAAGCCGTACCCTAAGCCTAACCCTAAGCCTAACCCTAACCCTAGGGTACCCTTGACTGCTTCTGCCTCCAATAGATTTCCTAAGCACTAGTGTTTTAAGGAACAGCTTAAAAAGAGAATCCTAATGTGATTTCTTTATAATGTATGTGTTCCTTATTTTATCCTAGTGTCTAAACTCTTTTCCATGGCTGGACCCGCAAATAATATTCCTTTACGTGCTAAGGGGTATCTAGAGAGTGGGATAGGTTTAATAACTACCCTAACCCTAACGCGTACCCTAACCCTAACACCTACCGTAACCCTAACACGTACCCTAATCCTAACCCGTACCCTAAACCGGGCCCTAACCCTAACACTAACCCTAACCCTAACCCTAACCCATACCCTATGCCGTACCCGAACCCCTCCCCGAACCCGTACCCTAAGCCGTACCCTAAGCCTAACCCTAAGCCTAACCCTAACCCTAGGCTACCCTTGACTGCTTCTGCCTCCAATAGATTTCCTAAGCACTAGTGTTTGAAGGAACAGCTTAAAAAGAGAATCCTAATGTGATTTCTTTATAATGTATGTGTTCCTTATCTTATCCTAGTGTCTAAACTCTTCTCCA
>NW_026778079.1:0-45250 GCF_028023285.1 Balaenoptera ricei
TATTCAGCGAGTGTATGTGGCCCCTCCCAGGCTGGAGGCGCGTTAGCTGACACCCTTTGCGCTGTGCCCCTGGAAAATCCAAGTGGCTGTACCCGATGTGGGCTGCCTGGTGAAACAACTTGCAGTCACCAGCACCCTGAGTACCCTTCCTGCAGTGTGAGTCCTAGCTAGGTAAACTCGGCCTTCGGAGGCTAGAGGGGAGCAAACATGTTCAACTTGTGGGGAAAGTCTTTGACCGATGACCGATTTGCTTGTGCTTGGGCGAGGGTTAGGCAGGAACTTTCCAACACAGGGTTTTTGCCTCACCGTAAGCCGTCCCTTTGGGCTGAAGCAGGCGGCGGGTCTGTCTGTATCACAGTCTGGGAAGGAGGGCCTCAGGTGAGTCTGCCCACTGACTGCCCTCCATCATAGCCAGCTGAGAAAATATGGCAAGGCTGATGGAACCCACTGACAGCGAAATGTTTCTCTTCAGAAGAGGAGATTTTGCTACCAAACGTCAGCAGCTCCTCAGAGTGCTGTTCTGGTGTAGACTGGGGCGAGCTCCCACGGTCCGAAGATTACGAACGGCTCTTTTCCAGTTGCTTCATCCGAGAGAGAGCCAGAAGGGCTGATCTCAACAAACAGGGCTGCACCCCGTGAGTGCTTCGGGCAGGGCAGTCCTGAGCCAGTGTGCCACCTAAGGAATGAAAGCCAAGTTTCCTAGCCACAGGAAAGCAGACCGAGGCCTGCTGTTTTCTCTAGGCGATTGACGTGAGCTTGAGGGTGAGGCCTATACTACATTGTGGAAAAGCTCGGGGTCACGGCTGTCTTTCTCCCTCTCTCGGTCCCATGCCCTGGGCTCAGCCATGGGGGAATGCTGAGGGGGAGAGACTGCCTCTCTGCCGGACTCAGAGGGCTTCCTCCCTTTCGGGCAATTCCGTTTGTGTCTTACTTCGTGGAGGAGGAATGAGGGCGCCCAGAGATATTCTGACATGAAATTGCCTATCGACAGAGGATCTGGAGGAGCTGGTTTGTCAGTGGAAGGAGCCAAAAAGCCTGCATTCCTAAGGTCTCTCTGAGAACTGCCAGACACTCTGCCGTCATAGGCCTAAGAATTGGAAATTGTGACGGCAAGGCAACACCTGGAATCCTAGGAGGCAGTGGAAGTGCGGCTCTCAAACTGGATGGAAGAAGCTTCCATGCATAGTGTTCTTTCATGTCCCAAAGAGAACCCGCGTGTCTGAGGCTGCTAGCGTTGTGGCTGGAGAGAACTGGCATCCCCGTGGGCCTGTCGGCTCATTTCCTCTTTCTGACCCTCGAAGGAAAGTCTTCCAAAAAGCCTTTGGGACCCGCTTAGAGAGAACAGCTGCGAAGCTGATGCACAGAACATCGACATAGAGACTAGCCCTGGGTCCCAAGCATCCACCTTTCTCTGGAGGGTACGTACCCCACCCGGGGATTCAAGCAGGGAGTTTGCCTTGTACAACTTAGGCAGGAAACTGGGAGGAGATGGAGGGCCACTCTACCTGCGCTCACACCACGTGGCCCGGAGAAGTTATCACGCAGCAGAATTCAACACCCTCGCACTACACGTGTGTAGCCAAAAGAGGCGCTGGGCAGTGGGTGTTCTCAGCCCAAGAGCAGTCCTTGTTCTGGGCCGCACCTGCTCTGCGGTTCAAAGGGTCTCTGAGTCTGCTCCTTTGGAGGCATTTCAGAGCTGACGCTATCCCTGGGCTGCCGAAGCAAAGAGGCATAGCGGCCTTTCACACTGAAGGCATGGGCTTGTTTCCCATTCAGCGAGTGTATGTGGCCCCTCCCAGGCTGGAGGCGCGTTAGCTGACACCCTTTGCGCTGTGCCCCTGGAAAATCCAAGTGGCTGTACCCGATGTGGGCTGCCTGGTGAAACAACTTGCAGTCACCAGCACCCTGAGTACCCTTCCTGCAGTGTGAGTCCTAGCTAGGTAAACTCGGCCTTCGGAGGCTAGAGGGGAGCAAACATGTTCAACTTGTGGGGAAAGTCTTTGACCGATGACCGATTTGCTTGTGCTTGGGCGAGGGTTAGGCAGGAACTTTCCAACACAGGGTTTTTGCCTCACCGTAAGCCGTCCCTTTGGGCTGAAGCAGGCGGCGGGTCTGTCTGTATCACAGTCTGGGAAGGAGGGCCTCAGGTGAGTCTGCCCACTGACTGCCCTCCATCATAGCCAGCTGAGAAAATATGGCAAGGCTGATGGAACCCACTGACAGCGAAATGTTTCTGTTCAGAAGAGGAGATTTTGCTACCAAACGTCAGCAGCTCCTCAGAGTGCTGTTCTGGTGTAGACTGGGGCGAGCTCCCACGGTCCGAAGATTACGAACGGCTCTTTTCCAGTTGCTTCATCCGAGAGAGAGCCAGAAGGGCTGATCTCAACAAACAGGGCTGCACCCCGTGAGTGCTTCGGGCAGGGCAGTCCTGAGCCAGTGTGCCACCTAAGGAATGAAAGCCAAGTTTCCTAGCCACAGGAAAGCAGACCGAGGCCTGCTGTTTTCTCTAGGCGATTGACGTGAGCTTGAGGGTGAGGCCTATACTACATTGTGGAAAAGCTCGGGGTCACGGCTGTCTTTCTCCCTCTCTCGGTCCCATGCCCTGGGCTCAGCCATGGGGGAATGCTGAGGGGGAGAGACTGCCTCTCTGCCGGACTCAGAGGGCTTCCTCCCTTTCGGGCAATTCCGTTTGTGTCTTACTTCGTGGAGGAGGAATGAGGGCGCCCAGAGATATTCTGACATGAAATGCCTATCGACAGAGGATCTGGAGGAGCTGGTTTGTCAGTGGAAGGAGCCAAAAAGCCTGCATTCCTAAGGTCTCTCTGAGAACTGCCAGACACTCTGCCGTCATAGGCCTAAGATTTGGAAATTGTGACGGCAAGGCAACACCTGGAATCCTAGGAGGCAGTGGAAGTGCGGCTCTCAAACTGGATGGAAGAAGCTTCCAAGCATAGTGTTCTTTCATGTCCCAAAGAGAACCCGCGTGTCTGAGGCTGCTAGCGTTGTGGCTGGAGAGAACTGGCATCCCCGTGGGCCTGTCGGCTCATTTCCTCTTTCTGACCCTCGAAGGAAAGTCTTCCAAAAAGCCTTTGGGACCCGCTTAGAGAGAACAGCTGCGAAGCTGATGCACAGAACATCGACATAGAGACTAGCCCTGGGTCCCAAGCATCCACCTTTCTCTGGAGGGTACGTACCCCACCCGGGGATTCAAGCAGGGAGTTTGCCTTGTACAACTTAGGCAGGAAACTGGGAGGAGATGGAGGGCCACTCTACCTGCGCTCACACCACGTGGCCCGGAGAAGTTATCACGCAGCAGAATTCAACACCCTCGCACTACACGTGTGTAGCCAAAAGAGGCGCTGGGCAGTGGGTGTTCTCAGCCCAAGAGCAGTCCTTGTTCTGGGCCGCACCTGCTCTGCGGTTCAAAGGGTCTCTGAGTCTGCTCCTTTGGAGGCATTTCAGAGCTGACGCTATCCCTGGGCTGCCGAAGCAAAGAGGCATAGCGGCCTTTCACACTGAAGGCATGGGCTTGTTTCCCATTCAGCGAGTGTATGTGGGCCCTCCCAGGCTGGAGGCGCGTTAGCTGACACCCTTTGCGCTGTGCCCCTGGAAAATCCAAGTGGCTGTACCCGATGTGGGCTGCCTGGTGAAACAACTTGCAGTCACCAGCACCCTGAGTACCCTTCCTGCAGTGTGAGTCCTAGCTAGGTAAACTCGGCCTTCGGAGGCTAGAGGGGAGCAAACATGTTCAACTTGTGGGGAAAGTCTTTGACCGATGACCGATTTGCTTGTGCTTGGGCGAGGGTTAGGCAGGAACTTTCCAACACAGGGTTTTTGCCTCACCGTAAGCCGTCCCTTTGGGCTGAAGCAGGCGGCGGGTCTGTCTGTATCACAGTCTGGGAAGGAGGGCCTCAGGTGAGTCTGCCCACTGACTGCCCTCCATCATAGCCAGCTGAGAAAATATGGCAAGGCTGATGGAACCCACTGACAGCGAAATGTTTCTCTTCAGAAGAGGAGATTTTGCTACCAAACGTCAGCAGCTCCTCAGAGTGCTGTTCTGGTGTAGACTGGGGCGAGCTCCCACGGTCCGAAGATTACGAACGGCTCTTTTCCAGTTGCTTCATCCGAGAGAGAGCCAGAAGGGCTGATCTCAACAAACAGGGCTGCACCCCGTGAGTGCTTCGGGCAGGGCAGTCCTGAGCCAGTGTGCCACCTAAGGAATGAAAGCCAAGTTTCCTAGCCACAGGAAAGCAGACCGAGGCCTGCTGTTTTCTCTAGGCGATTGACGTGAGCTTGAGGGTGAGGCCTATACTACATTGTGGAAAAGCTCGGGGTCACGGCTGTCTTTCTCCCTCTCTCGGTCCCATGCCCTGGGCTCAGCCATGGGGGAATGCTGAGGGGGAGAGACTGCCTCTCTGCCGGACTCAGAGGGCTTCCTCCCTTTCGGGCAATTCCGTTTGTGTCTTACTTCGTGGAGGAGGAATGAGGGCGCCCAGAGATATTCTGACATGAAATGCCTATCGACAGAGGATCTGGAGGAGCTGGTTTGTCAGTGGAAGGAGCCAAAAAGCCTGCATTCCTAAGGTCTCTCTGAGAACTGCCAGACACTCTGCCGTCATAGGCCTAAGATTTGGAAATTGTGACGGCAAGGCAACACCTGGAATCCTAGGAGGCAGTGGAAGTGCGGCTCTCAAACTGGATGGAAGAAGCTTCCAAGCATAGTGTTCTTTCATGTCCCAAAGAGAACCCGCGTGTCTGAGGCTGCTAGCGTTGTGGCTGGAGAGAACTGGCATCCCCGTGGGCCTGTCGGCTCATTTCCTCTTTCTGACCCTCGAAGGAAAGTCTTCCAAAAAGCCTTTGGGACCCGCTTAGAGAGAACAGCTGCGAAGCTGATGCACAGAACATCGACATAGAGACTAGCCCTGGGTCCCAAGCATCCACCTTTCTCTGGAGGGTACGTACCCCACCCGGGGATTCAAGCAGGGAGTTTGCCTTGTACAACTTAGGCAGGAAACTGGGAGGAGATGGAGGGCCACTCTACCTGCGCTCACACCACGTGGCCCGGAGAAGTTATCACGCAGCAGAATTCAACACCCTCGCACTACACGTGTGTAGCCAAAAGAGGCGCTGGGCAGTGGGTGTTCTCAGCCCAAGAGCAGTCCTTGTTCTGGGCCGCACCTGCTCTGCGGTTCAAAGGGTCTCTGAGTCTGCTCCTTTGGAGGCATTTCAGAGCTGACGCTATCCCTGGGCTGCCGAAGCAAAGAGGCATAGCGGCCTTTCACACTGAAGGCATGGGCTTGTTTCCCATTCAGCGAGTGTATGTGGCCCCTCCCAGGCTGGAGGCGCGTTAGCTGACACCCTTTGCGCTGTGCCCCTGGAAAATCCAAGTGGCTGTACCCGATGTGGGCTGCCTGGTGAAACAACTTGCAGTCACCAGCACCCTGAGTACCCTTCCTGCAGTGTGAGTCCTAGCTAGGTAAACTCGGCCTTCGGAGGCTAGAGGGGAGCAAACATGTTCAACTTGTGGGGAAAGTCTTTGACCGATGACCGATTTGCTTGTGCTTGGGCGAGGGTTAGGCAGGAACTTTCCAACACAGGGTTTTTGCCTCACCGTAAGCCGTCCCTTTGGGCTGAAGCAGGCGGCGGGTCTGTCTGTATCACAGTCTGGGAAGGAGGGCCTCAGGTGAGTCTGCCCACTGACTGCCCTCCATCATAGCCAGCTGAGAAAATATGGCAAGGCTGATGGAACCCACTGACAGCGAAATGTTTCTCTTCAGAAGAGGAGATTTTGCTACCAAACGTCAGCAGCTCCTCAGAGTGCTGTTCTGGTGTAGACTGGGGCGAGCTCCCACGGTCCGAAGATTACGAACGGCTCTTTTCCAGTTGCTTCATCCGAGAGAGAGCCAGAAGGGCTGATCTCAACAAACAGGGCTGCACCCCGTGAGTGCTTCGGGCAGGGCAGTCCTGAGCCAGTGTGCCACCTAAGGAATGAAAGCCAAGTTTCCTAGCCACAGGAAAGCAGACCGAGGCCTGCTGTTTTCTCTAGGCGATTGACGTGAGCTTGAGGGTGAGGCCTATACTACATTGTGGAAAAGCTCGGGGTCACGGCTGTCTTTCTCCCTCTCTCGGTCCCATGCCCTGGGCTCAGCCATGGGGGAATGCTGAGGGGGAGAGACTGCCTCTCTGCCGGACTCAGAGGGCTTCCTCCCTTTCGGGCAATTCCGTTTGTGTCTTACTTCGTGGAGGAGGAATGAGGGCGCCCAGAGATATTCTGACATGAAATGCCTATCGACAGAGGATCTGGAGGAGCTGGTTTGTCAGTGGAAGGAGCCAAAAAGCCTGCATTCCTAAGGTCTCTCTGAGAACTGCCAGACACTCTGCCGTCATAGGCCTAAGATTTGGAAATTGTGACGGCAAGGCAACACCTGGAATCCTAGGAGGCAGTGGAAGTGCGGCTCTCAAACTGGATGGAAGAAGCTTCCAAGCATAGTGTTCTTTCATGTCCCAAAGAGAACCCGCGTGTCTGAGGCTGCTAGCGTTGTGGCTGGAGAGAACTGGCATCCCCGTGGGCCTGTCGGCTCATTTCCTCTTTCTGACCCTCGAAGGAAAGTCTTCCAAAAAGCCTTTGGGACCCGCTTAGAGAGAACAGCTGCGAAGCTGATGCACAGAACATCGACATAGAGACTAGCCCTGGGTCCCAAGCATCCACCTTTCTCTGGAGGGTACGTACCCCACCCGGGGATTCAAGCAGGGAGTTTGCCTTGTACAACTTAGGCAGGAAACTGGGAGGAGATGGAGGGCCACTCTACCTGCGCTCACACCACGTGGCCCGGAGAAGTTATCACGCAGCAGAATTCAACACCCTCCCACTACACGTGTGTAGCCAAAAGAGGCGCTGGGCAGTGGGTGTTCTCAGCCCAAGAGCAGTCCTTGTTCTGGGCCGCACCTGCTCTGCGGTTCAAAGGGTCTCTGAGTCTGCTCCTTTGGAGGCATTTCAGAGCTGACGCTATCCCTGGGCTGCCGAAGCAAAGAGGCATAGCGGCCTTTCACACTGAAGGCATGGGCTTGTTTCCCATTCAGCGAGTGTATGTGGGCCCTCCCAGGCTGGAGGCGCGTTAGCTGACACCCTTTGCGCTGTGCCCCTGGAAAATCCAAGTGGCTGTACCCGATGTGGGCTGCCTGGTGAAACAACTTGCAGTCACCAGCACCCTGAGTACCCTTCCTGCAGTGTGAGTCCTAGCTAGGTAAACTCGGCCTTCGGAGGCTAGAGGGGAGCAAACATGTTCAACTTGTGGGGAAAGTCTTTGACCGATGACCGATTTGCTTGTGCTTGGGCGAGGGTTAGGCAGGAACTTTCCAACACAGGGTTTTTGCCTCACCGTAAGCCGTCCCTTTGGGCTGAAGCAGGCGGCGGGTCTGTCTGTATCACAGTCTGGGAAGGAGGGCCTCAGGTGAGTCTGCCCACTGACTGCCCTCCATCATAGCCAGCTGAGAAAATATGGCAAGGCTGATGGAACCCACTGACAGCGAAATGTTTCTCTTCAGAAGAGGAGATTTTGCTACCAAACGTCAGCAGCTCCTCAGAGTGCTGTTCTGGTGTAGACTGGGGCGAGCTCCCACGGTCCGAAGATTACGAACGGCTCTTTTCCAGTTGCTTCATCCGAGAGAGAGCCAGAAGGGCTGATCTCAACAAACAGGGCTGCACCCCGTGAGTGCTTCGGGCAGGGCAGTCCTGAGCCAGTGTGCCACCTAAGGAATGAAAGCCAAGTTTCCTAGCCACAGGAAAGCAGACCGAGGCCTGCTGTTTTCTCTAGGCGATTGACGTGAGCTTGAGGGTGAGGCCTATACTACATTGTGGAAAAGCTCGGGGTCACGGCTGTCTTTCTCCCTCTCTCGGTCCCATGCCCTGGGCTCAGCCATGGGGGAATGCTGAGGGGGAGAGACTGCCTCTCTGCCGGACTCAGAGGGCTTCCTCCCTTTCGGGCAATTCCGTTTGTGTCTTACTTCGTGGAGGAGGAATGAGGGCGCCCAGAGATATTCTGACATGAAATGCCTATCGACAGAGGATCTGGAGGAGCTGGTTTGTCAGTGGAAGGAGCCAAAAAGCCTGCATTCCTAAGGTCTCTCTGAGAACTGCCAGACACTCTGCCGTCATAGGCCTAAGAATTGGAAATTGTGACGGCAAGGCAACACCTGGAATCCTAGGAGGCAGTGGAAGTGCGGCTCTCAAACTGGATGGAAGAAGCTTCCAAGCATAGTGTTCTTTCATGTCCCAAAGAGAACCCGCGTGTCTGAGGCTGCTAGCGTTGTGGCTGGAGAGAACTGGCATCCCCGTGGGCCTGTCGGCTCATTTCCTCTTTCTGACCCTCGAAGGAAAGTCTTCCAAAAAGCCTTTGGGACCCGCTTAGAGAGAACAGCTGCGAAGCTGATGCACAGAACATCGACATAGAGACTAGCCCTGGGTCCCAAGCATCCACCTTTCTCTGGAGGGTACGTACCCCACCCGGGGATTCAAGCAGGGAGTTTGCCTTGTACAACTTAGGCAGGAAACTGGGAGGAGATGGAGGGCCACTCTACCTGCGCTCACACCACGTGGCCCGGAGAAGTTATCACGCAGCAGAATTCAACACCCTCCCACTACACGTGTGTAGCCAAAAGAGGCGCTGGGCAGTGGGTGTTCTCAGCCCAAGAGCAGTCCTTGTTCTGGGCCGCACCTGCTCTGCGGTTCAAAGGGTCTCTGAGTCTGCTCCTTTGGAGGCATTTCAGAGCTGACGCTATCCCTGGGCTGCCGAAGCAAAGAGGCATAGCGGCCTTTCACACTGAAGGCATGGGCTTGTTTCCCATTCAGCGAGTGTATGTGGGCCCTCCCAGGCTGGAGGCGCGTTAGCTGACACCCTTTGCGCTGTGCCCCTGGAAAATCCAAGTGGCTGTACCCGATGTGGGCTGCCTGGTGAAACAACTTGCAGTCACCAGCACCCTGAGTACCCTTCCTGCAGTGTGAGTCCTAGCTAGGTAAACTCGGCCTTCGGAGGCTAGAGGGGAGCAAACATGTTCAACTTGTGGGGAAAGTCTTTGACCGATGACCGATTTGCTTGTGCTTGGGCGAGGGTTAGGCAGGAACTTTCCAACACAGGGTTTTTGCCTCACCGTAAGCCGTCCCTTTGGGCTGAAGCAGGCGGCGGGTCTGTCTGTATCACAGTCTGGGAAGGAGGGCCTCAGGTGAGTCTGCCCACTGACTGCCCTCCATCATAGCCAGCTGAGAAAATATGGCAAGGCTGATGGAACCCACTGACAGCGAAATGTTTCTCTTCAGAAGAGGAGATTTTGCTACCAAACGTCAGCAGCTCCTCAGAGTGCTGTTCTGGTGTAGACTGGGGCGAGCTCCCACGGTCCGAAGATTACGAACGGCTCTTTTCCAGTTGCTTCATCCGAGAGAGAGCCAGAAGGGCTGATCTCAACAAACAGGGCTGCACCCCGTGAGTGCTTCGGGCAGGGCAGTCCTGAGCCAGTGTGCCACCTAAGGAATGAAAGCCAAGTTTCCTAGCCACAGGAAAGCAGACCGAGGCCTGCTGTTTTCTCTAGGCGATTGACGTGAGCTTGAGGGTGAGGCCTATACTACATTGTGGAAAAGCTCGGGGTCACGGCTGTCTTTCTCCCTCTCTCGGTCCCATGCCCTGGGCTCAGCCATGGGGGAATGCTGAGGGGGAGAGACTGCCTCTCTGCCGGACTCAGAGGGCTTCCTCCCTTTCGGGCAATTCCGTTTGTGTCTTACTTCGTGGAGGAGGAATGAGGGCGCCCAGAGATATTCTGACATGAAATGCCTATCGACAGAGGATCTGGAGGAGCTGGTTTGTCAGTGGAAGGAGCCAAAAAGCCTGCATTCCTAAGGTCTCTCTGAGAACTGCCAGACACTCTGCCGTCATAGGCCTAAGAATTGGAAATTGTGACGGCAAGGCAACACCTGGAATCCTAGGAGGCAGTGGAAGTGCGGCTCTCAAACTGGATGGAAGAAGCTTCCAAGCATAGTGTTCTTTCATGTCCCAAAGAGAACCCGCGTGTCTGAGGCTGCTAGCGTTGTGGCTGGAGAGAACTGGCATCCCCGTGGGCCTGTCGGCTCATTTCCTCTTTCTGACCCTCGAAGGAAAGTCTTCCAAAAAGCCTTTGGGACCCGCTTAGAGAGAACAGCTGCGAAGCTGATGCACAGAACATCGACATAGAGACTAGCCCTGGGTCCCAAGCATCCACCTTTCTCTGGAGGGTACGTACCCCACCCGGGGATTCAAGCAGGGAGTTTGCCTTGTACAACTTAGGCAGGAAACTGGGAGGAGATGGAGGGCCACTCTACCTGCGCTCACACCACGTGGCCCGGAGAAGTTATCACGCAGCAGAATTCAACACCCTCCCACTACACGTGTGTAGCCAAAAGAGGCGCTGGGCAGTGGGTGTTCTCAGCCCAAGAGCAGTCCTTGTTCTGGGCCGCACCTGCTCTGCGGTTCAAAGGGTCTCTGAGTCTGCTCCTTTGGAGGCATTTCAGAGCTGACGCTATCCCTGGGCTGCCGAAGCAAAGAGGCATAGCGGCCTTTCACACTGAAGGCATGGGCTTGTTTCCCATTCAGCGAGTGTATGTGGCCCCTCCCAGGCTGGAGGCGCGTTAGCTGACACCCTTTGCGCTGTGCCCCTGGAAAATCCAAGTGGCTGTACCCGATGTGGGCTGCCTGGTGAAACAACTTGCAGTCACCAGCACCCTGAGTACCCTTCCTGCAGTGTGAGTCCTAGCTAGGTAAACTCGGCCTTCGGAGGCTAGAGGGGAGCAAACATGTTCAACTTGTGGGGAAAGTCTTTGACCGATGACCGATTTGCTTGTGCTTGGGCGAGGGTTAGGCAGGAACTTTCCAACACAGGGTTTTTGCCTCACCGTAAGCCGTCCCTTTGGGCTGAAGCAGGCGGCGGGTCTGTCTGTATCACAGTCTGGGAAGGAGGGCCTCAGGTGAGTCTGCCCACTGACTGCCCTCCATCATAGCCAGCTGAGAAAATATGGCAAGGCTGATGGAACCCACTGACAGCGAAATGTTTCTCTTCAGAAGAGGAGATTTTGCTACCAAACGTCAGCAGCTCCTCAGAGTGCTGTTCTGGTGTAGACTGGGGCGAGCTCCCACGGTCCGAAGATTACGAACGGCTCTTTTCCAGTTGCTTCATCCGAGAGAGAGCCAGAAGGGCTGATCTCAACAAACAGGGCTGCACCCCGTGAGTGCTTCGGGCAGGGCAGTCCTGAGCCAGTGTGCCACCTAAGGAATGAAAGCCAAGTTTCCTAGCCACAGGAAAGCAGACCGAGGCCTGCTGTTTTCTCTAGGCGATTGACGTGAGCTTGAGGGTGAGGCCTATACTACATTGTGGAAAAGCTCGGGGTCACGGCTGTCTTTCTCCCTCTCTCGGTCCCATGCCCTGGGCTCAGCCATGGGGGAATGCTGAGGGGGAGAGACTGCCTCTCTGCCGGACTCAGAGGGCTTCCTCCCTTTCGGGCAATTCCGTTTGTGTCTTACTTCGTGGAGGAGGAATGAGGGCGCCCAGAGATATTCTGACATGAAATGCCTATCGACAGAGGATCTGGAGGAGCTGGTTTGTCAGTGGAAGGAGCCAAAAAGCCTGCATTCCTAAGGTCTCTCTGAGAACTGCCAGACACTCTGCCGTCATAGGCCTAAGAATTGGAAATTGTGACGGCAAGGCAACACCTGGAATCCTAGGAGGCAGTGGAAGTGCGGCTCTCAAACTGGATGGAAGAAGCTTCCAAGCATAGTGTTCTTTCATGTCCCAAAGAGAACCCGCGTGTCTGAGGCTGCTAGCGTTGTGGCTGGAGAGAACTGGCATCCCCGTGGGCCTGTCGGCTCATTTCCTCTTTCTGACCCTCGAAGGAAAGTCTTCCAAAAAGCCTTTGGGACCCGCTTAGAGAGAACAGCTGCGAAGCTGATGCACAGAACATCGACATAGAGACTAGCCCTGGGTCCCAAGCATCCACCTTTCTCTGGAGGGTACGTACCCCACCCGGGGATTCAAGCAGGGAGTTTGCCTTGTACAACTTAGGCAGGAAACTGGGAGGAGATGGAGGGCCACTCTACCTGCGCTCACACCACGTGGCCCGGAGAAGTTATCACGCAGCAGAATTCAACACCCTCGCACTACACGTGTGTAGCCAAAAGAGGCGCTGGGCAGTGGGTGTTCTCAGCCCAAGAGCAGTCCTTGTTCTGGGCCGCACCTGCTCTGCGGTTCAAAGGGTCTCTGAGTCTGCTCCTTTGGAGGCATTTCAGAGCTGACGCTATCCCTGGGCTGCCGAAGCAAAGAGGCATAGCGGCCTTTCACACTGAAGGCATGGGCTTGTTTCCCATTCAGCGAGTGTATGTGGCCCCTCCCAGGCTGGAGGCGCGTTAGCTGACACCCTTTGCGCTGTGCCCCTGGAAAATCCAAGTGGCTGTACCCGATGTGGGCTGCCTGGTGAAACAACTTGCAGTCACCAGCACCCTGAGTACCCTTCCTGCAGTGTGAGTCCTAGCTAGGTAAACTCGGCCTTCGGAGGCTAGAGGGGAGCAAACATGTTCAACTTGTGGGGAAAGTCTTTGACCGATGACCGATTTGCTTGTGCTTGGGCGAGGGTTAGGCAGGAACTTTCCAACACAGGGTTTTTGCCTCACCGTAAGCCGTCCCTTTGGGCTGAAGCAGGCGGCGGGTCTGTCTGTATCACAGTCTGGGAAGGAGGGCCTCAGGTGAGTCTGCCCACTGACTGCCCTCCATCATAGCCAGCTGAGAAAATATGGCAAGGCTGATGGAACCCACTGACAGCGAAATGTTTCTCTTCAGAAGAGGAGATTTTGCTACCAAACGTCAGCAGCTCCTCAGAGTGCTGTTCTGGTGTAGACTGGGGCGAGCTCCCACGGTCCGAAGATTACGAACGGCTCTTTTCCAGTTGCTTCATCCGAGAGAGAGCCAGAAGGGCTGATCTCAACAAACAGGGCTGCACCCCGTGAGTGCTTCGGGCAGGGCAGTCCTGAGCCAGTGTGCCACCTAAGGAATGAAAGCCAAGTTTCCTAGCCACAGGAAAGCAGACCGAGGCCTGCTGTTTTCTCTAGGCGATTGACGTGAGCTTGAGGGTGAGGCCTATACTACATTGTGGAAAAGCTCGGGGTCACGGCTGTCTTTCTCCCTCTCTCGGTCCCATGCCCTGGGCTCAGCCATGGGGGAATGCTGAGGGGGAGAGACTGCCTCTCTGCCGGACTCAGAGGGCTTCCTCCCTTTCGGGCAATTCCGTTTGTGTCTTACTTCGTGGAGGAGGAATGAGGGCGCCCAGAGATATTCTGACATGAAATGCCTATCGACAGAGGATCTGGAGGAGCTGGTTTGTCAGTGGAAGGAGCCAAAAAGCCTGCATTCCTAAGGTCTCTCTGAGAACTGCCAGACACTCTGCCGTCATAGGCCTAAGAATTGGAAATTGTGACGGCAAGGCAACACCTGGAATCCTAGGAGGCAGTGGAAGTGCGGCTCTCAAACTGGATGGAAGAAGCTTCCAAGCATAGTGTTCTTTCATGTCCCAAAGAGAACCCGCGTGGCTGAGGCTGCTAGCCTTGTGGCTGGAGAGAACTGGCATCCCCGTGGGCCTGTCGGCTCATTTCCTCTTTCTGACCCTCGAAGGAAAGTCTTCCAAAAAGCCTTTGGGACCCGCTTAGAGAGAACAGCTGCGAAGCTGATGCACAGAACATCGACATAGAGACTAGCCCTGGGTCCCAAGCATCCACCTTTCTCTGGAGGGTACGTACCCCACCCGGGGATTCAAGCAGGGAGTTTGCCTTGTACAACTTAGGCAGGAAACTGGGAGGAGATGGAGGGCCACTCTACCTGCGCTCACACCACGTGGCCCGGAGAAGTTATCACGCAGCAGAATTCAACACCCTCGCACTACACGTGTGTAGCCAAAAGAGGCGCTGGGCAGTGGGTGTTCTCAGCCCAAGAGCAGTCCTTGTTCTGGGCCGCACCTGCTCTGCGGTTCAAAGGGTCTCTGAGTCTGCTCCTTTGGAGGCATTTCAGAGCTGACGCTATCCCTGGGCTGCCGAAGCAAAGAGGCATAGCGGCCTTTCACACTGAAGGCATGGGCTTGTTTCCCATTCAGCGAGTGTATGTGGCCCCTCCCAGGCTGGAGGCGCGTTAGCTGACACCCTTTGCGCTGTGCCCCTGGAAAATCCAAGTGGCTGTACCCGATGTGGGCTGCCTGGTGAAACAACTTGCAGTCACCAGCACCCTGAGTACCCTTCCTGCAGTGTGAGTCCTAGCTAGGTAAACTCGGCCTTCGGAGGCTAGAGGGGAGCAAACATGTTCAACTTGTGGGGAAAGTCTTTGACCGATGACCGATTTGCTTGTGCTTGGGCGAGGGTTAGGCAGGAACTTTCCAACACAGGGTTTTTGCCTCACCGTAAGCCGTCCCTTTGGGCTGAAGCAGGCGGCGGGTCTGTCTGTATCACAGTCTGGGAAGGAGGGCCTCAGGTGAGTCTGCCCACTGACTGCCCTCCATCATAGCCAGCTGAGAAAATATGGCAAGGCTGATGGAACCCACTGACAGCGAAATGTTTCTCTTCAGAAGAGGAGATTTTGCTACCAAACGTCAGCAGCTCCTCAGAGTGCTGTTCTGGTGTAGACTGGGGCGAGCTCCCACGGTCCGAAGATTACGAACGGCTCTTTTCCAGTTGCTTCATCCGAGAGAGAGCCAGAAGGGCTGATCTCAACAAACAGGGCTGCACCCCGTGAGTGCTTCGGGCAGGGCAGTCCTGAGCCAGTGTGCCACCTAAGGAATGAAAGCCAAGTTTCCTAGCCACAGGAAAGCAGACCGAGGCCTGCTGTTTTCTCTAGGCGATTGACGTGAGCTTGAGGGTGAGGCCTATACTACATTGTGGAAAAGCTCGGGGTCACGGCTGTCTTTCTCCCTCTCTCGGTCCCATGCCCTGGGCTCAGCCATGGGGGAATGCTGAGGGGGAGAGACTGCCTCTCTGCCGGACTCAGAGGGCTTCCTCCCTTTCGGGCAATTCCGTTTGTGTCTTACTTCGTGGAGGAGGAATGAGGGCGCCCAGAGATATTCTGACATGAAATGCCTATCGACAGAGGATCTGGAGGAGCTGGTTTGTCAGTGGAAGGAGCCAAAAAGCCTGCATTCCTAAGGTCTCTCTGAGAACTGCCAGACACTCTGCCGTCATAGGCCTAAGAATTGGAAATTGTGACGGCAAGGCAACACCTGGAATCCTAGGAGGCAGTGGAAGTGCGGCTCTCAAACTGGATGGAAGAAGCTTCCAAGCATAGTGTTCTTTCATGTCCCAAAGAGAACCCGCGTGGCTGAGGCTGCTAGCCTTGTGGCTGGAGAGAACTGGCATCCCCGTGGGCCTGTCGGCTCATTTCCTCTTTCTGACCCTCGAAGGAAAGTCTTCCAAAAAGCCTTTGGGACCCGCTTAGAGAGAACAGCTGCGAAGCTGATGCACAGAACATCGACATAGAGACTAGCCCTGGGTCCCAAGCATCCACCTTTCTCTGGAGGGTACGTACCCCACCCGGGGATTCAAGCAGGGAGTTTGCCTTGTACAACTTAGGCAGGAAACTGGGAGGAGATGGAGGGCCACTCTACCTGCGCTCACACCACGTGGCCCGGAGAAGTTATCACGCAGCAGAATTCAACACCCTCGCACTACACGTGTGTAGCCAAAAGAGGCGCTGGGCAGTGGGTGTTCTCAGCCCAAGAGCAGTCCTTGTTCTGGGCCGCACCTGCTCTGCGGTTCAAAGGGTCTCTGAGTCTGCTCCTTTGGAGGCATTTCAGAGCTGACGCTATCCCTGGGCTGCCGAAGCAAAGAGGCATAGCGGCCTTTCACACTGAAGGCATGGGCTTGTTTCCCATTCAGCGAGTGTATGTGGCCCCTCCCAGGCTGGAGGCGCGTTAGCTGACACCCTTTGCGCTGTGCCCCTGGAAAATCCAAGTGGCTGTACCCGATGTGGGCTGCCTGGTGAAACAACTTGCAGTCACCAGCACCCTGAGTACCCTTCCTGCAGTGTGAGTCCTAGCTAGGTAAACTCGGCCTTCGGAGGCTAGAGGGGAGCAAACATGTTCAACTTGTGGGGAAAGTCTTTGACCGATGACCGATTTGCTTGTGCTTGGGCGAGGGTTAGGCAGGAACTTTCCAACACAGGGTTTTTGCCTCACCGTAAGCCGTCCCTTTGGGCTGAAGCAGGCGGCGGGTCTGTCTGTATCACAGTCTGGGAAGGAGGGCCTCAGGTGAGTCTGCCCACTGACTGCCCTCCATCATAGCCAGCTGAGAAAATATGGCAAGGCTGATGGAACCCACTGACAGCGAAATGTTTCTCTTCAGAAGAGGAGATTTTGCTACCAAACGTCAGCAGCTCCTCAGAGTGCTGTTCTGGTGTAGACTGGGGCGAGCTCCCACGGTCCGAAGATTACGAACGGCTCTTTTCCAGTTGCTTCATCCGAGAGAGAGCCAGAAGGGCTGATCTCAACAAACAGGGCTGCACCCCGTGAGTGCTTCGGGCAGGGCAGTCCTGAGCCAGTGTGCCACCTAAGGAATGAAAGCCAAGTTTCCTAGCCACAGGAAAGCAGACCGAGGCCTGCTGTTTTCTCTAGGCGATTGACGTGAGCTTGAGGGTGAGGCCTATACTACATTGTGGAAAAGCTCGGGGTCACGGCTGTCTTTCTCCCTCTCTCGGTCCCATGCCCTGGGCTCAGCCATGGGGGAATGCTGAGGGGGAGAGACTGCCTCTCTGCCGGACTCAGAGGGCTTCCTCCCTTTCGGGCAATTCCGTTTGTGTCTTACTTCGTGGAGGAGGAATGAGGGCGCCCAGAGATATTCTGACATGAAATGCCTATCGACAGAGGATCTGGAGGAGCTGGTTTGTCAGTGGAAGGAGCCAAAAAGCCTGCATTCCTAAGGTCTCTCTGAGAACTGCCAGACACTCTGCCGTCATAGGCCTAAGAATTGGAAATTGTGACGGCAAGGCAACACCTGGAATCCTAGGAGGCAGTGGAAGTGCGGCTCTCAAACTGGATGGAAGAAGCTTCCAAGCATAGTGTTCTTTCATGTCCCAAAGAGAACCCGCGTGTCTGAGGCTGCTAGCGTTGTGGCTGGAGAGAACTGGCATCCCCGTGGGCCTGTCGGCTCATTTCCTCTTTCTGACCCTCGAAGGAAAGTCTTCCAAAAAGCCTTTGGGACCCGCTTAGAGAGAACAGCTGCGAAGCTGATGCACAGAACATCGACATAGAGACTAGCCCTGGGTCCCAAGCATCCACCTTTCTCTGGAGGGTACGTACCCCACCCGGGGATTCAAGCAGGGAGTTTGCCTTGTACAACTTAGGCAGGAAACTGGGAGGAGATGGAGGGCCACTCTACCTGCGCTCACACCACGTGGCCCGGAGAAGTTATCACGCAGCAGAATTCAACACCCTCCCACTACACGTGTGTAGCCAAAAGAGGCGCTGGGCAGTGGGTGTTCTCAGCCCAAGAGCAGTCCTTGTTCTGGGCCGCACCTGCTCTGCGGTTCAAAGGGTCTCTGAGTCTGCTCCTTTGGAGGCATTTCAGAGCTGACGCTATCCCTGGGCTGCCGAAGCAAAGAGGCATAGCGGCCTTTCACACTGAAGGCATGGGCTTGTTTCCCATTCAGAGAGTGTATGTGGCCCCTCCCAGGCTGGAGGCGCGTTAGCTGACACCCTTTGCGCTGTGCCCCTGGAAAATCCAAGTGGCTGTACCCGATGTGGGCTGCCTGGTGAAACAACTTGCAGTCACCAGCACCCTGAGTACCCTTCCTGCAGTGTGAGTCCTAGCTAGGTAAACTCGGCCTTCGGAGGCTAGAGGGGAGCAAACATGTTCAACTTGTGGGGAAAGTCTTTGACCGATGACCGATTTGCTTGTGCTTGGGCGAGGGTTAGGCAGGAACTTTCCAACACAGGGTTTTTGCCTCACCGTAAGCCGTCCCTTTGGGCTGAAGCAGGCGGCGGGTCTGTCTGTATCACAGTCTGGGAAGGAGGGCCTCAGGTGAGTCTGCCCACTGACTGCCCTCCATCATAGCCAGCTGAGAAAATATGGCAAGGCTGATGGAACCCACTGACAGCGAAATGTTTCTCTTCAGAAGAGGAGATTTTGCTACCAAACGTCAGCAGCTCCTCAGAGTGCTGTTCTGGTGTAGACTGGGGCGAGCTCCCACGGTCCGAAGATTACGAACGGCTCTTTTCCAGTTGCTTCATCCGAGAGAGAGCCAGAAGGGCTGATCTCAACAAACAGGGCTGCACCCCGTGAGTGCTTCGGGCAGGGCAGTCCTGAGCCAGTGTGCCACCTAAGGAATGAAAGCCAAGTTTCCTAGCCACAGGAAAGCAGACCGAGGCCTGCTGTTTTCTCTAGGCGATTGACGTGAGCTTGAGGGTGAGGCCTATACTACATTGTGGAAAAGCTCGGGGTCACGGCTGTCTTTCTCCCTCTCTCGGTCCCATGCCCTGGGCTCAGCCATGGGGGAATGCTGAGGGGGAGAGACTGCCTCTCTGCCGGACTCAGAGGGCTTCCTCCCTTTCGGGCAATTCCGTTTGTGTCTTACTTCGTGGAGGAGGAATGAGGGCGCCCAGAGATATTCTGACATGAAATGCCTATCGACAGAGGATCTGGAGGAGCTGGTTTGTCAGTGGAAGGAGCCAAAAAGCCTGCATTCCTAAGGTCTCTCTGAGAACTGCCAGACACTCTGCCGTCATAGGCCTAAGAATTGGAAATTGTGACGGCAAGGCAACACCTGGAATCCTAGGAGGCAGTGGAAGTGCGGCTCTCAAACTGGATGGAAGAAGCTTCCAAGCATAGTGTTCTTTCATGTCCCAAAGAGAACCCGCGTGGCTGAGGCTGCTAGCCTTGTGGCTGGAGAGAACTGGCATCCCCGTGGGCCTGTCGGCTCATTTCCTCTTTCTGACCCTCGAAGGAAAGTCTTCCAAAAAGCCTTTGGGACCCGCTTAGAGAGAACAGCTGCGAAGCTGATGCACAGAACATCGACATAGAGACTAGCCCTGGGTCCCAAGCATCCACCTTTCTCTGGAGGGTACGTACCCCACCCGGGGATTCAAGCAGGGAGTTTGCCTTGTACAACTTAGGCAGGAAACTGGGAGGAGATGGAGGGCCACTCTACCTGCGCTCACACCACGTGGCCCGGAGAAGTTATCACGCAGCAGAATTCAACACCCTCCCACTACACGTGTGTAGCCAAAAGAGGCGCTGGGCAGTGGGTGTTCTCAGCCCAAGAGCAGTCCTTGTTCTGGGCCGCACCTGCTCTGCGGTTCAAAGGGTCTCTGAGTCTGCTCCTTTGGAGGCATTTCAGAGCTGACGCTATCCCTGGGCTGCCGAAGCAAAGAGGCATAGCGGCCTTTCACACTGAAGGCATGGGCTTGTTTCCCATTCAGAGAGTGTATGTGGCCCCTCCCAGGCTGGAGGCGCGTTAGCTGACACCCTTTGCGCTGTGCCCCTGGAAAATCCAAGTGGCTGTACCCGATGTGGGCTGCCTGGTGAAACAACTTGCAGTCACCAGCACCCTGAGTACCCTTCCTGCAGTGTGAGTCCTAGCTAGGTAAACTCGGCCTTCGGAGGCTAGAGGGGAGCAAACATGTTCAACTTGTGGGGAAAGTCTTTGACCGATGACCGATTTGCTTGTGCTTGGGCGAGGGTTAGGCAGGAACTTTCCAACACAGGGTTTTTGCCTCACCGTAAGCCGTCCCTTTGGGCTGAAGCAGGCGGCGGGTCTGTCTGTATCACAGTCTGGGAAGGAGGGCCTCAGGTGAGTCTGCCCACTGACTGCCCTCCATCATAGCCAGCTGAGAAAATATGGCAAGGCTGATGGAACCCACTGACAGCGAAATGTTTCTCTTCAGAAGAGGAGATTTTGCTACCAAACGTCAGCAGCTCCTCAGAGTGCTGTTCTGGTGTAGACTGGGGCGAGCTCCCACGGTCCGAAGATTACGAACGGCTCTTTTCCAGTTGCTTCATCCGAGAGAGAGCCAGAAGGGCTGATCTCAACAAACAGGGCTGCACCCCGTGAGTGCTTCGGGCAGGGCAGTCCTGAGCCAGTGTGCCACCTAAGGAATGAAAGCCAAGTTTCCTAGCCACAGGAAAGCAGACCGAGGCCTGCTGTTTTCTCTAGGCGATTGACGTGAGCTTGAGGGTGAGGCCTATACTACATTGTGGAAAAGCTCGGGGTCACGGCTGTCTTTCTCCCTCTCTCGGTCCCATGCCCTGGGCTCAGCCATGGGGGAATGCTGAGGGGGAGAGACTGCCTCTCTGCCGGACTCAGAGGGCTTCCTCCCTTTCGGGCAATTCCGTTTGTGTCTTACTTCGTGGAGGAGGAATGAGGGCGCCCAGAGATATTCTGACATGAAATGCCTATCGACAGAGGATCTGGAGGAGCTGGTTTGTCAGTGGAAGGAGCCAAAAAGCCTGCATTCCTAAGGTCTCTCTGAGAACTGCCAGACACTCTGCCGTCATAGGCCTAAGAATTGGAAATTGTGACGGCAAGGCAACACCTGGAATCCTAGGAGGCAGTGGAAGTGCGGCTCTCAAACTGGATGGAAGAAGCTTCCAAGCATAGTGTTCTTTCATGTCCCAAAGAGAACCCGCGTGTCTGAGGCTGCTAGCGTTGTGGCTGGAGAGAACTGGCATCCCCGTGGGCCTGTCGGCTCATTTCCTCTTTCTGACCCTCGAAGGAAAGTCTTCCAAAAAGCCTTTGGGACCCGCTTAGAGAGAACAGCTGCGAAGCTGATGCACAGAACATCGACATAGAGACTAGCCCTGGGTCCCAAGCATCCACCTTTCTCTGGAGGGTACGTACCCCACCCGGGGATTCAAGCAGGGAGTTTGCCTTGTACAACTTAGGCAGGAAACTGGGAGGAGATGGAGGGCCACTCTACCTGCGCTCACACCACGTGGCCCGGAGAAGTTATCACGCAGCAGAATTCAACACCCTCCCACTACACGTGTGTAGCCAAAAGAGGCGCTGGGCAGTGGGTGTTCTCAGCCCAAGAGCAGTCCTTGTTCTGGGCCGCACCTGCTCTGCGGTTCAAAGGGTCTCTGAGTCTGCTCCTTTGGAGGCATTTCAGAGCTGACGCTATCCCTGGGCTGCCGAAGCAAAGAGGCATAGCGGCCTTTCACACTGAAGGCATGGGCTTGTTTCCCATTCAGCGAGTGTATGTGGCCCCTCCCAGGCTGGAGGCGCGTTAGCTGACACCCTTTGCGCTGTGCCCCTGGAAAATCCAAGTGGCTGTACCCGATGTGGGCTGCCTGGTGAAACAACTTGCAGTCACCAGCACCCTGAGTACCCTTCCTGCAGTGTGAGTCCTAGCTAGGTAAACTCGGCCTTCGGAGGCTAGAGGGGAGCAAACATGTTCAACTTGTGGGGAAAGTCTTTGACCGATGACCGATTTGCTTGTGCTTGGGCGAGGGTTAGGCAGGAACTTTCCAACACAGGGTTTTTGCCTCACCGTAAGCCGTCCCTTTGGGCTGAAGCAGGCGGCGGGTCTGTCTGTATCACAGTCTGGGAAGGAGGGCCTCAGGTGAGTCTGCCCACTGACTGCCCTCCATCATAGCCAGCTGAGAAAATATGGCAAGGCTGATGGAACCCACTGACAGCGAAATGTTTCTCTTCAGAAGAGGAGATTTTGCTACCAAACGTCAGCAGCTCCTCAGAGTGCTGTTCTGGTGTAGACTGGGGCGAGCTCCCACGGTCCGAAGATTACGAACGGCTCTTTTCCAGTTGCTTCATCCGAGAGAGAGCCAGAAGGGCTGATCTCAACAAACAGGGCTGCACCCCGTGAGTGCTTCGGGCAGGGCAGTCCTGAGCCAGTGTGCCACCTAAGGAATGAAAGCCAAGTTTCCTAGCCACAGGAAAGCAGACCGAGGCCTGCTGTTTTCTCTAGGCGATTGACGTGAGCTTGAGGGTGAGGCCTATACTACATTGTGGAAAAGCTCGGGGTCACGGCTGTCTTTCTCCCTCTCTCGGTCCCATGCCCTGGGCTCAGCCATGGGGGAATGCTGAGGGGGAGAGACTGCCTCTCTGCCGGACTCAGAGGGCTTCCTCCCTTTCGGGCAATTCCGTTTGTGTCTTACTTCGTGGAGGAGGAATGAGGGCGCCCAGAGATATTCTGACATGAAATGCCTATCGACAGAGGATCTGGAGGAGCTGGTTTGTCAGTGGAAGGAGCCAAAAAGCCTGCATTCCTAAGGTCTCTCTGAGAACTGCCAGACACTCTGCCGTCATAGGCCTAAGAATTGGAAATTGTGACGGCAAGGCAACACCTGGAATCCTAGGAGGCAGTGGAAGTGCGGCTCTCAAACTGGATGGAAGAAGCTTCCAAGCATAGTGTTCTTTCATGTCCCAAAGAGAACCCGCGTGGCTGAGGCTGCTAGCCTTGTGGCTGGAGAGAACTGGCATCCCCGTGGGCCTGTCGGCTCATTTCCTCTTTCTGACCCTCGAAGGAAAGTCTTCCAAAAAGCCTTTGGGACCCGCTTAGAGAGAACAGCTGCGAAGCTGATGCACAGAACATCGACATAGAGACTAGCCCTGGGTCCCAAGCATCCACCTTTCTCTGGAGGGTACGTACCCCACCCGGGGATTCAAGCAGGGAGTTTGCCTTGTACAACTTAGGCAGGAAACTGGGAGGAGATGGAGGGCCACTCTACCTGCGCTCACACCACGTGGCCCGGAGAAGTTATCACGCAGCAGAATTCAACACCCTCCCACTACACGTGTGTAGCCAAAAGAGGCGCTGGGCAGTGGGTGTTCTCAGCCCAAGAGCAGTCCTTGTTCTGGGCCGCACCTGCTCTGCGGTTCAAAGGGTCTCTGAGTCTGCTCCTTTGGAGGCATTTCAGAGCTGACGCTATCCCTGGGCTGCCGAAGCAAAGAGGCATAGCGGCCTTTCACACTGAAGGCATGGGCTTGTTTCCCATTCAGAGAGTGTATGTGGCCCCTCCCAGGCTGGAGGCGCGTTAGCTGACACCCTTTGCGCTGTGCCCCTGGAAAATCCAAGTGGCTGTACCCGATGTGGGCTGCCTGGTGAAACAACTTGCAGTCACCAGCACCCTGAGTACCCTTCCTGCAGTGTGAGTCCTAGCTAGGTAAACTCGGCCTTCGGAGGCTAGAGGGGAGCAAACATGTTCAACTTGTGGGGAAAGTCTTTGACCGATGACCGATTTGCTTGTGCTTGGGCGAGGGTTAGGCAGGAACTTTCCAACACAGGGTTTTTGCCTCACCGTAAGCCGTCCCTTTGGGCTGAAGCAGGCGGCGGGTCTGTCTGTATCACAGTCTGGGAAGGAGGGCCTCAGGTGAGTCTGCCCACTGACTGCCCTCCATCATAGCCAGCTGAGAAAATATGGCAAGGCTGATGGAACCCACTGACAGCGAAATGTTTCTCTTCAGAAGAGGAGATTTTGCTACCAAACGTCAGCAGCTCCTCAGAGTGCTGTTCTGGTGTAGACTGGGGCGAGCTCCCACGGTCCGAAGATTACGAACGGCTCTTTTCCAGTTGCTTCATCCGAGAGAGAGCCAGAAGGGCTGATCTCAACAAACAGGGCTGCACCCCGTGAGTGCTTCGGGCAGGGCAGTCCTGAGCCAGTGTGCCACCTAAGGAATGAAAGCCAAGTTTCCTAGCCACAGGAAAGCAGACCGAGGCCTGCTGTTTTCTCTAGGCGATTGACGTGAGCTTGAGGGTGAGGCCTATACTACATTGTGGAAAAGCTCGGGGTCACGGCTGTCTTTCTCCCTCTCTCGGTCCCATGCCCTGGGCTCAGCCATGGGGGAATGCTGAGGGGGAGAGACTGCCTCTCTGCCGGACTCAGAGGGCTTCCTCCCTTTCGGGCAATTCCGTTTGTGTCTTACTTCGTGGAGGAGGAATGAGGGCGCCCAGAGATATTCTGACATGAAATGCCTATCGACAGAGGATCTGGAGGAGCTGGTTTGTCAGTGGAAGGAGCCAAAAAGCCTGCATTCCTAAGGTCTCTCTGAGAACTGCCAGACACTCTGCCGTCATAGGCCTAAGAATTGGAAATTGTGACGGCAAGGCAACACCTGGAATCCTAGGAGGCAGTGGAAGTGCGGCTCTCAAACTGGATGGAAGAAGCTTCCAAGCATAGTGTTCTTTCATGTCCCAAAGAGAACCCGCGTGGCTGAGGCTGCTAGCCTTGTGGCTGGAGAGAACTGGCATCCCCGTGGGCCTGTCGGCTCATTTCCTCTTTCTGACCCTCGAAGGAAAGTCTTCCAAAAAGCCTTTGGGACCCGCTTAGAGAGAACAGCTGCGAAGCTGATGCACAGAACATCGACATAGAGACTAGCCCTGGGTCCCAAGCATCCACCTTTCTCTGGAGGGTACGTACCCCACCCGGGGATTCAAGCAGGGAGTTTGCCTTGTACAACTTAGGCAGGAAACTGGGAGGAGATGGAGGGCCACTCTACCTGCGCTCACACCACGTGGCCCGGAGAAGTTATCACGCAGCAGAATTCAACACCCTCCCACTACACGTGTGTAGCCAAAAGAGGCGCTGGGCAGTGGGTGTTCTCAGCCCAAGAGCAGTCCTTGTTCTGGGCCGCACCTGCTCTGCGGTTCAAAGGGTCTCTGAGTCTGCTCCTTTGGAGGCATTTCAGAGCTGACGCTATCCCTGGGCTGCCGAAGCAAAGAGGCATAGCGGCCTTTCACACTGAAGGCATGGGCTTGTTTCCCATTCAGAGAGTGTATGTGGCCCCTCCCAGGCTGGAGGCGCGTTAGCTGACACCCTTTGCGCTGTGCCCCTGGAAAATCCAAGTGGCTGTACCCGATGTGGGCTGCCTGGTGAAACAACTTGCAGTCACCAGCACCCTGAGTACCCTTCCTGCAGTGTGAGTCCTAGCTAGGTAAACTCGGCCTTCGGAGGCTAGAGGGGAGCAAACATGTTCAACTTGTGGGGAAAGTCTTTGACCGATGACCGATTTGCTTGTGCTTGGGCGAGGGTTAGGCAGGAACTTTCCAACACAGGGTTTTTGCCTCACCGTAAGCCGTCCCTTTGGGCTGAAGCAGGCGGCGGGTCTGTCTGTATCACAGTCTGGGAAGGAGGGCCTCAGGTGAGTCTGCCCACTGACTGCCCTCCATCATAGCCAGCTGAGAAAATATGGCAAGGCTGATGGAACCCACTGACAGCGAAATGTTTCTCTTCAGAAGAGGAGATTTTGCTACCAAACGTCAGCAGCTCCTCAGAGTGCTGTTCTGGTGTAGACTGGGGCGAGCTCCCACGGTCCGAAGATTACGAACGGCTCTTTTCCAGTTGCTTCATCCGAGAGAGAGCCAGAAGGGCTGATCTCAACAAACAGGGCTGCACCCCGTGAGTGCTTCGGGCAGGGCAGTCCTGAGCCAGTGTGCCACCTAAGGAATGAAAGCCAAGTTTCCTAGCCACAGGAAAGCAGACCGAGGCCTGCTGTTTTCTCTAGGCGATTGACGTGAGCTTGAGGGTGAGGCCTATACTACATTGTGGAAAAGCTCGGGGTCACGGCTGTCTTTCTCCCTCTCTCGGTCCCATGCCCTGGGCTCAGCCATGGGGGAATGCTGAGGGGGAGAGACTGCCTCTCTGCCGGACTCAGAGGGCTTCCTCCCTTTCGGGCAATTCCGTTTGTGTCTTACTTCGTGGAGGAGGAATGAGGGCGCCCAGAGATATTCTGACATGAAATGCCTATCGACAGAGGATCTGGAGGAGCTGGTTTGTCAGTGGAAGGAGCCAAAAAGCCTGCATTCCTAAGGTCTCTCTGAGAACTGCCAGACACTCTGCCGTCATAGGCCTAAGATTTGGAAATTGTGACGGCAAGGCAACACCTGGAATCCTAGGAGGCAGTGGAAGTGCGGCTCTCAAACTGGATGGAAGAAGCTTCCAAGCATAGTGTTCTTTCATGTCCCAAAGAGAACCCGCGTGTCTGAGGCTGCTAGCGTTGTGGCTGGAGAGAACTGGCATCCCCGTGGGCCTGTCGGCTCATTTCCTCTTTCTGACCCTCGAAGGAAAGTCTTCCAAAAAGCCTTTGGGACCCGCTTAGAGAGAACAGCTGCGAAGCTGATGCACAGAACATCGACATAGAGACTAGCCCTGGGTCCCAAGCATCCACCTTTCTCTGGAGGGTACGTACCCCACCCGGGGATTCAAGCAGGGAGTTTGCCTTGTACAACTTAGGCAGGAAACTGGGAGGAGATGGAGGGCCACTCTACCTGCGCTCACACCACGTGGCCCGGAGAAGTTATCACGCAGCAGAATTCAACACCCTCGCACTACACGTGTGTAGCCAAAAGAGGCGCTGGGCAGTGGGTGTTCTCAGCCCAAGAGCAGTCCTTGTTCTGGGCCGCACCTGCTCTGCGGTTCAAAGGGTCTCTGAGTCTGCTCCTTTGGAGGCATTTCAGAGCTGACGCTATCCCTGGGCTGCCGAAGCAAAGAGGCATAGCGGCCTTTCACACTGAAGGCATGGGCTTGTTTCCCATTCAGCGAGTGTATGTGGCCCCTCCCAGGCTGGAGGCGCGTTAGCTGACACCCTTTGCGCTGTGCCCCTGGAAAATCCAAGTGGCTGTACCCGATGTGGGCTGCCTGGTGAAACAACTTGCAGTCACCAGCACCCTGAGTACCCTTCCTGCAGTGTGAGTCCTAGCTAGGTAAACTCGGCCTTCGGAGGCTAGAGGGGAGCAAACATGTTCAACTTGTGGGGAAAGTCTTTGACCGATGACCGATTTGCTTGTGCTTGGGCGAGGGTTAGGCAGGAACTTTCCAACACAGGGTTTTTGCCTCACCGTAAGCCGTCCCTTTGGGCTGAAGCAGGCGGCGGGTCTGTCTGTATCACAGTCTGGGAAGGAGGGCCTCAGGTGAGTCTGCCCACTGACTGCCCTCCATCATAGCCAGCTGAGAAAATATGGCAAGGCTGATGGAACCCACTGACAGCGAAATGTTTCTCTTCAGAAGAGGAGATTTTGCTACCAAACGTCAGCAGCTCCTCAGAGTGCTGTTCTGGTGTAGACTGGGGCGAGCTCCCACGGTCCGAAGATTACGAACGGCTCTTTTCCAGTTGCTTCATCCGAGAGAGAGCCAGAAGGGCTGATCTCAACAAACAGGGCTGCACCCCGTGAGTGCTTCGGGCAGGGCAGTCCTGAGCCAGTGTGCCACCTAAGGAATGAAAGCCAAGTTTCCTAGCCACAGGAAAGCAGACCGAGGCCTGCTGTTTTCTCTAGGCGATTGACGTGAGCTTGAGGGTGAGGCCTATACTACATTGTGGAAAAGCTCGGGGTCACGGCTGTCTTTCTCCCTCTCTCGGTCCCATGCCCTGGGCTCAGCCATGGGGGAATGCTGAGGGGGAGAGACTGCCTCTCTGCCGGACTCAGAGGGCTTCCTCCCTTTCGGGCAATTCCGTTTGTGTCTTACTTCGTGGAGGAGGAATGAGGGCGCCCAGAGATATTCTGACATGAAATGCCTATCGACAGAGGATCTGGAGGAGCTGGTTTGTCAGTGGAAGGAGCCAAAAAGCCTGCATTCCTAAGGTCTCTCTGAGAACTGCCAGACACTCTGCCGTCATAGGCCTAAGAATTGGAAATTGTGACGGCAAGGCAACACCTGGAATCCTAGGAGGCAGTGGAAGTGCGGCTCTCAAACTGGATGGAAGAAGCTTCCAAGCATAGTGTTCTTTCATGTCCCAAAGAGAACCCGCGTGTCTGAGGCTGCTAGCGTTGTGGCTGGAGAGAACTGGCATCCCCGTGGGCCTGTCGGCTCATTTCCTCTTTCTGACCCTCGAAGGAAAGTCTTCCAAAAAGCCTTTGGGACCCGCTTAGAGAGAACAGCTGCGAAGCTGATGCACAGAACATCGACATAGAGACTAGCCCTGGGTCCCAAGCATCCACCTTTCTCTGGAGGGTACGTACCCCACCCGGGGATTCAAGCAGGGAGTTTGCCTTGTACAACTTAGGCAGGAAACTGGGAGGAGATGGAGGGCCACTCTACCTGCGCTCACACCACGTGGCCCGAAGAAGTTATCACGCAGCAGAATTCAACACCCTCCCACTACACGTGTGTAGCCAAAAGAGGCGCTGGGCAGTGGGTGTTCTCAGCCCAAGAGCAGTCCTTGTTCTGGGCCGCACCTGCTCTGCGGTTCAAAGGGTCTCTGAGTCTGCTCCTTTGGAGGCATTTCAGAGCTGACGCTATCCCTGGGCTGCCGAAGCAAAGAGGCATAGCGGCCTTTCACACTGAAGGCATGGGCTTGTTTCCCATTCAGAGAGTGTATGTGGCCCCTCCCAGGCTGGAGGCGCGTTAGCTGACACCCTTTGCGCTGTGCCCCTGGAAAATCCAAGTGGCTGTACCCGATGTGGGCTGCCTGGTGAAACAACTTGCAGTCACCAGCACCCTGAGTACCCTTCCTGCAGTGTGAGTCCTAGCTAGGTAAACTCGGCCTTCGGAGGCTAGAGGGGAGCAAACATGTTCAACTTGTGGGGAAAGTCTTTGACCGATGACCGATTTGCTTGTGCTTGGGCGAGGGTTAGGCAGGAACTTTCCAACACAGGGTTTTTGCCTCACCGTAAGCCGTCCCTTTGGGCTGAAGCAGGCGGCGGGTCTGTCTGTATCACAGTCTGGGAAGGAGGGCCTCAGGTGAGTCTGCCCACTGACTGCCCTCCATCATAGCCAGCTGAGAAAATATGGCAAGGCTGATGGAACCCACTGACAGCGAAATGTTTCTCTTCAGAAGAGGAGATTTTGCTACCAAACGTCAGCAGCTCCTCAGAGTGCTGTTCTGGTGTAGACTGGGGCGAGCTCCCACGGTCCGAAGATTACGAACGGCTCTTTTCCAGTTGCTTCATCCGAGAGAGAGCCAGAAGGGCTGATCTCAACAAACAGGGCTGCACCCCGTGAGTGCTTCGGGCAGGGCAGTCCTGAGCCAGTGTGCCACCTAAGGAATGAAAGCCAAGTTTCCTAGCCACAGGAAAGCAGACCGAGGCCTGCTGTTTTCTCTAGGCGATTGACGTGAGCTTGAGGGTGAGGCCTATACTACATTGTGGAAAAGCTCGGGGTCACGGCTGTCTTTCTCCCTCTCTCGGTCCCATGCCCTGGGCTCAGCCATGGGGGAATGCTGAGGGGGAGAGACTGCCTCTCTGCCGGACTCAGAGGGCTTCCTCCCTTTCGGGCAATTCCGTTTGTGTCTTACTTCGTGGAGGAGGAATGAGGGCGCCCAGAGATATTCTGACATGAAATGCCTATCGACAGAGGATCTGGAGGAGCTGGTTTGTCAGTGGAAGGAGCCAAAAAGCCTGCATTCCTAAGGTCTCTCTGAGAACTGCCAGACACTCTGCCATCATAGGCCTAAGAATTGGAAATTGTGACGGCAAGGCAACACCTGGAATCCTAGGAGGCAGTGGAAGTGCGGCTCTCAAACTGGATGGAAGAAGCTTCCAAGCATAGTGTTCTTTCATGTCCCAAAGAGAACCCGCGTGTCTGAGGCTGCTAGCGTTGTGGCTGGAGAGAACTGGCATCCCCGTGGGCCTGTCGGCTCATTTCCTCTTTCTGACCCTCGAAGGAAAGTCTTCCAAAAAGCCTTTGGGACCCGCTTAGAGAGAACAGCTGCGAAGCTGATGCACAGAACATCGACATAGAGACTAGCCCTGGGTCCCAAGCATCCACCTTTCTCTGGAGGGTACGTACCCCACCCGGGGATTCAAGCAGGGAGTTTGCCTTGTACAACTTAGGCAGGAAACTGGGAGGAGATGGAGGGCCACTCTACCTGCGCTCACACCACGTGGCCCGGAGAAGTTATCACGCAGCAGAATTCAACACCCTCGCACTACACGTGTGTAGCCAAAAGAGGCGCTGGGCAGTGGGTGTTCTCAGCCCAAGAGCAGTCCTTGTTCTGGGCCGCACCTGCTCTGCGGTTCAAAGGGTCTCTGAGTCTGCTCCTTTGGAGGCATTTCAGAGCTGACGCTATCCCTGGGCTGCCGAAGCAAAGAGGCATAGCGGCCTTTCACACTGAAGGCATGGGCTTGTTTCCCATTCAGCGAGTGTATGTGGCCCCTCCCAGGCTGGAGGCGCGTTAGCTGACACCCTTTGCGCTGTGCCCCTGGAAAATCCAAGTGGCTGTACCCGATGTGGGCTGCCTGGTGAAACAACTTGCAGTCACCAGCACCCTGAGTACCCTTCCTGCAGTGTGAGTCCTAGCTAGGTAAACTCGGCCTTCGGAGGCTAGAGGGGAGCAAACATGTTCAACTTGTGGGGAAAGTCTTTGACCGATGACCGATTTGCTTGTGCTTGGGCGAGGGTTAGGCAGGAACTTTCCAACACAGGGTTTTTGCCTCACCGTAAGCCGTCCCTTTGGGCTGAAGCAGGCGGCGGGTCTGTCTGTATCACAGTCTGGGAAGGAGGGCCTCAGGTGAGTCTGCCCACTGACTGCCCTCCATCATAGCCAGCTGAGAAAATATGGCAAGGCTGATGGAACCCACTGACAGCGAAATGTTTCTCTTCAGAAGAGGAGATTTTGCTACCAAACGTCAGCAGCTCCTCAGAGTGCTGTTCTGGTGTAGACTGGGGCGAGCTCCCACGGTCCGAAGATTACGAACGGCTCTTTTCCAGTTGCTTCATCCGAGAGAGAGCCAGAAGGGCTGATCTCAACAAACAGGGCTGCACCCCGTGAGTGCTTCGGGCAGGGCAGTCCTGAGCCAGTGTGCCACCTAAGGAATGAAAGCCAAGTTTCCTAGCCACAGGAAAGCAGACCGAGGCCTGCTGTTTTCTCTAGGCGATTGACGTGAGCTTGAGGGTGAGGCCTATACTACATTGTGGAAAAGCTCGGGGTCACGGCTGTCTTTCTCCCTCTCTCGGTCCCATGCCCTGGGCTCAGCCATGGGGGAATGCTGAGGGGGAGAGACTGCCTCTCTGCCGGACTCAGAGGGCTTCCTCCCTTTCGGGCAATTCCGTTTGTGTCTTACTTCGTGGAGGAGGAATGAGGGCGCCCAGAGATATTCTGACATGAAATGCCTATCGACAGAGGATCTGGAGGAGCTGGTTTGTCAGTGGAAGGAGCCAAAAAGCCTGCATTCCTAAGGTCTCTCTGAGAACTGCCAGACACTCTGCCGTCATAGGCCTAAGAATTGGAAATTGTGACGGCAAGGCAACACCTGGAATCCTAGGAGGCAGTGGAAGTGCGGCTCTCAAACTGGATGGAAGAAGCTTCCAAGCATAGTGTTCTTTCATGTCCCAAAGAGAACCCGCGTGTCTGAGGCTGCTAGCGTTGTGGCTGGAGAGAACTGGCATCCCCGTGGGCCTGTCGGCTCATTTCCTCTTTCTGACCCTCGAAGGAAAGTCTTCCAAAAAGCCTTTGGGACCCGCTTAGAGAGAACAGCTGCGAAGCTGATGCACAGAACATCGACATAGAGACTAGCCCTGGGTCCCAAGCATCCACCTTTCTCTGGAGGGTACGTACCCCACCCGGGGATTCAAGCAGGGAGTTTGCCTTGTACAACTTAGGCAGGAAACTGGGAGGAGATGGAGGGCCACTCTACCTGCGCTCACACCACGTGGCCCGGAGAAGTTATCACGCAGCAGAATTCAACACCCTCGCACTACACGTGTGTAGCCAAAAGAGGCGCTGGGCAGTGGGTGTTCTCAGCCCAAGAGCAGTCCTTGTTCTGGGCCGCACCTGCTCTGCGGTTCAAAGGGTCTCTGAGTCTGCTCCTTTGGAGGCATTTCAGAGCTGACGCTATCCCTGGGCTGCCGAAGCAAAGAGGCATAGCGGCCTTTCACACTGAAGGCATGGGCTTGTTTCCCATTCAGCGAGTGTATGTGGCCCCTCCCAGGCTGGAGGCGCGTTAGCTGACACCCTTTGCGCTGTGCCCCTGGAAAATCCAAGTGGCTGTACCCGATGTGGGCTGCCTGGTGAAACAACTTGCAGTCACCAGCACCCTGAGTACCCTTCCTGCAGTGTGAGTCCTAGCTAGGTAAACTCGGCCTTCGGAGGCTAGAGGGGAGCAAACATGTTCAACTTGTGGGGAAAGTCTTTGACCGATGACCGATTTGCTTGTGCTTGGGCGAGGGTTAGGCAGGAACTTTCCAACACAGGGTTTTTGCCTCACCGTAAGCCGTCCCTTTGGGCTGAAGCAGGCGGCGGGTCTGTCTGTATCACAGTCTGGGAAGGAGGGCCTCAGGTGAGTCTGCCCACTGACTGCCCTCCATCATAGCCAGCTGAGAAAATATGGCAAGGCTGATGGAACCCACTGACAGCGAAATGTTTCTCTTCAGAAGAGGAGATTTTGCTACCAAACGTCAGCAGCTCCTCAGAGTGCTGTTCTGGTGTAGACTGGGGCGAGCTCCCACGGTCCGAAGATTACGAACGGCTCTTTTCCAGTTGCTTCATCCGAGAGAGAGCCAGAAGGGCTGATCTCAACAAATAGGGCTGCACCCCGTGAGTGCTTCGGGCAGGGCAGTCCTGAGCCAGTGTGCCACCTAAGGAATGAAAGCCAAGTTTCCTAGCCACAGGAAAGCAGACCGAGGCCTGCTGTTTTCTCTAGGCGATTGACGTGAGCTTGAGGGTGAGGCCTATACTACATTGTGGAAAAGCTCGGGGTCACGGCTGTCTTTCTCCCTCTCTCGGTCCCATGCCCTGGGCTCAGCCATGGGGGAATGCTGAGGGGGAGAGACTGCCTCTCTGCCGGACTCAGAGGGCTTCCTCCCTTTCGGGCAATTCCGTTTGTGTCTTACTTCGTGGAGGAGGAATGAGGGCGCCCAGAGATATTCTGACATGAAATGCCTATCGACAGAGGATCTGGAGGAGCTGGTTTGTCAGTGGAAGGAGCCAAAAAGCCTGCATTCCTAAGGTCTCTCTGAGAACTGCCAGACACTCTGCCGTCATAGGCCTAAGAATTGGAAATTGTGACGGCAAGGCAACACCTGGAATCCTAGGAGGCAGTGGAAGTGCGGCTCTCAAACTGGATGGAAGAAGCTTCCAAGCATAGTGTTCTTTCATGTCCCAAAGAGAACCCGCGTGTCTGAGGCTGCTAGCGTTGTGGCTGGAGAGAACTGGCATCCCCGTGGGCCTGTCGGCTCATTTCCTCTTTCTGACCCTCGAAGGAAAGTCTTCCAAAAAGCCTTTGGGACCCGCTTAGAGAGAACAGCTGCGAAGCTGATGCACAGAACATCGACATAGAGACTAGCCCTGGGTCCCAAGCATCCACCTTTCTCTGGAGGGTACGTACCCCACCCGGGGATTCAAGCAGGGAGTTTGCCTTGTACAACTTAGGCAGGAAACTGGGAGGAGATGGAGGGCCACTCTACCTGCGCTCACACCACGTGGCCCGGAGAAGTTATCACGCAGCAGAATTCAACACCCTCGCACTACACGTGTGTAGCCAAAAGAGGCGCTGGGCAGTGGGTGTTCTCAGCCCAAGAGCAGTCCTTGTTCTGGGCCGCACCTGCTCTGCGGTTCAAAGGGTCTCTGAGTCTGCTCCTTTGGAGGCATTTCAGAGCTGACGCTATCCCTGGGCTGCCGAAGCAAAGAGGCATAGCGGCCTTTCACACTGAAGGCATGGGCTTGTTTCCCATTCAGCGAGTGTATGTGGCCCCTCCCAGGCTGGAGGCGCGTTAGCTGACACCCTTTGCGCTGTGCCCCTGGAAAATCCAAGTGGCTGTACCCGATGTGGGCTGCCTGGTGAAACAACTTGCAGTCACCAGCACCCTGAGTACCCTTCCTGCAGTGTGAGTCCTAGCTAGGTAAACTCGGCCTTCGGAGGCTAGAGGGGAGCAAACATGTTCAACTTGTGGGGAAAGTCTTTGACCGATGACCGATTTGCTTGTGCTTGGGCGAGGGTTAGGCAGGAACTTTCCAACACAGGGTTTTTGCCTCACCGTAAGCCGTCCCTTTGGGCTGAAGCAGGCGGCGGGTCTGTCTGTATCACAGTCTGGGAAGGAGGGCCTCAGGTGAGTCTGCCCACTGACTGCCCTCCATCATAGCCAGCTGAGAAAATATGGCAAGGCTGATGGAACCCACTGACAGCGAAATGTTTCTCTTCAGAAGAGGAGATTTTGCTACCAAACGTCAGCAGCTCCTCAGAGTGCTGTTCTGGTGTAGACTGGGGCGAGCTCCCACGGTCCGAAGATTACGAACGGCTCTTTTCCAGTTGCTTCATCCGAGAGAGAGCCAGAAGGGCTGATCTCAACAAACAGGGCTGCACCCCGTGAGTGCTTCGGGCAGGGCAGTCCTGAGCCAGTGTGCCACCTAAGGAATGAAAGCCAAGTTTCCTAGCCACAGGAAAGCAGACCGAGGCCTGCTGTTTTCTCTAGGCGATTGACGTGAGCTTGAGGGTGAGGCCTATACTACATTGTGGAAAAGCTCGGGGTCACGGCTGTCTTTCTCCCTCTCTCGGTCCCATGCCCTGGGCTCAGCCATGGGGGAATGCTGAGGGGGAGAGACTGCCTCTCTGCCGGACTCAGAGGGCTTCCTCCCTTTCGGGCAATTCCGTTTGTGTCTTACTTCGTGGAGGAGGAATGAGGGCGCCCAGAGATATTCTGACATGAAATGCCTATCGACAGAGGATCTGGAGGAGCTGGTTTGTCAGTGGAAGGAGCCAAAAAGCCTGCATTCCTAAGGTCTCTCTGAGAACTGCCAGACACTCTGCCGTCATAGGCCTAAGATTTGGAAATTGTGACGGCAAGGCAACACCTGGAATCCTAGGAGGCAGTGGAAGTGCGGCTCTCAAACTGGATGGAAGAAGCTTCCAAGCATAGTGTTCTTTCATGTCCCAAAGAGAACCCGCGTGTCTGAGGCTGCTAGCGTTGTGGCTGGAGAGAACTGGCATCCCCGTGGGCCTGTCGGCTCATTTCCTCTTTCTGACCCTCGAAGGAAAGTCTTCCAAAAAGCCTTTGGGACCCGCTTAGAGAGAACAGCTGCGAAGCTGATGCACAGAACATCGACATAGAGACTAGCCCTGGGTCCCAAGCATCCACCTTTCTCTGGAGGGTACGTACCCCACCCGGGGATTCAAGCAGGGAGTTTGCCTTGTACAACTTAGGCAGGAAACTGGGAGGAGATGGAGGGCCACTCTACCTGCGCTCACACCACGTGGCCCGGAGAAGTTATCACGCAGCAGAATTCAACACCCTCGCACTACACGTGTGTAGCCAAAAGAGGCGCTGGGCAGTGGGTGTTCTCAGCCCAAGAGCAGTCCTTGTTCTGGGCCGCACCTGCTCTGCGGTTCAAAGGGTCTCTGAGTCTGCTCCTTTGGAGGCATTTCAGAGCTGACGCTATCCCTGGGCTGCCGAAGCAAAGAGGCATAGCGGCCTTTCACACTGAAGGCATGGGCTTGTTTCCCATTCAGCGAGTGTATGTGGGCCCTCCCAGGCTGGAGGCGCGTTAGCTGACACCCTTTGCGCTGTGCCCCTGGAAAATCCAAGTGGCTGTACCCGATGTGGGCTGCCTGGTGAAACAACTTGCAGTCACCAGCACCCTGAGTACCCTTCCTGCAGTGTGAGTCCTAGCTAGGTAAACTCGGCCTTCGGAGGCTAGAGGGGAGCAAACATGTTCAACTTGTGGGGAAAGTCTTTGACCGATGACCGATTTGCTTGTGCTTGGGCGAGGGTTAGGCAGGAACTTTCCAACACAGGGTTTTTGCCTCACCGTAAGCCGTCCCTTTGGGCTGAAGCAGGCGGCGGGTCTGTCTGTATCACAGTCTGGGAAGGAGGGCCTCAGGTGAGTCTGCCCACTGACTGCCCTCCATCATAGCCAGCTGAGAAAATATGGCAAGGCTGATGGAACCCACTGACAGCGAAATGTTTCTCTTCAGAAGAGGAGATTTTGCTACCAAACGTCAGCAGCTCCTCAGAGTGCTGTTCTGGTGTAGACTGGGGCGAGCTCCCACGGTCCGAAGATTACGAACGGCTCTTTTCCAGTTGCTTCATCCGAGAGAGAGCCAGAAGGGCTGATCTCAACAAACAGGGCTGCACCCCGTGAGTGCTTCGGGCAGGGCAGTCCTGAGCCAGTGTGCCACCTAAGGAATGAAAGCCAAGTTTCCTAGCCACAGGAAAGCAGACCGAGGCCTGCTGTTTTCTCTAGGCGATTGACGTGAGCTTGAGGGTGAGGCCTATACTACATTGTGGAAAAGCTCGGGGTCACGGCTGTCTTTCTCCCTCTCTCGGTCCCATGCCCTGGGCTCAGCCATGGGGGAATGCTGAGGGGGAGAGACTGCCTCTCTGCCGGACTCAGAGGGCTTCCTCCCTTTCGGGCAATTCCGTTTGTGTCTTACTTCGTGGAGGAGGAATGAGGGCGCCCAGAGATATTCTGACATGAAATGCCTATCGACAGAGGATCTGGAGGAGCTGGTTTGTCAGTGGAAGGAGCCAAAAAGCCTGCATTCCTAAGGTCTCTCTGAGAACTGCCAGACACTCTGCCGTCATAGGCCTAAGATTTGGAAATTGTGACGGCAAGGCAACACCTGGAATCCTAGGAGGCAGTGGAAGTGCGGCTCTCAAACTGGATGGAAGAAGCTTCCAAGCATAGTGTTCTTTCATGTCCCAAAGAGAACCCGCGTGTCTGAGGCTGCTAGCGTTGTGGCTGGAGAGAACTGGCATCCCCGTGGGCCTGTCGGCTCATTTCCTCTTTCTGACCCTCGAAGGAAAGTCTTCCAAAAAGCCTTTGGGACCCGCTTAGAGAGAACAGCTGCGAAGCTGATGCACAGAACATCGACATAGAGACTAGCCCTGGGTCCCAAGCATCCACCTTTCTCTGGAGGGTACGTACCCCACCCGGGGATTCAAGCAGGGAGTTTGCCTTGTACAACTTAGGCAGGAAACTGGGAGGAGATGGAGGGCCACTCTACCTGCGCTCACACCACGTGGCCCGGAGAAGTTATCACGCAGCAGAATTCAACACCCTCGCACTACACGTGTGTAGCCAAAAGAGGCGCTGGGCAGTGGGTGTTCTCAGCCCAAGAGCAGTCCTTGTTCTGGGCCGCACCTGCTCTGCGGTTCAAAGGGTCTCTGAGTCTGCTCCTTTGGAGGCATTTCAGAGCTGACGCTATCCCTGGGCTGCCGAAGCAAAGAGGCATAGCGGCCTTTCACACTGAAGGCATGGGCTTGTTTCCCATTCAGAGAGTGTATGTGGCCCCTCCCAGGCTGGAGGCGCGTTAGCTGACACCCTTTGCGCTGTGCCCCTGGAAAATCCAAGTGGCTGTACCCGATGTGGGCTGCCTGGTGAAACAACTTGCAGTCACCAGCACCCTGAGTACCCTTCCTGCAGTGTGAGTCCTAGCTAGGTAAACTCGGCCTTCGGAGGCTAGAGGGGAGCAAACATGTTCAACTTGTGGGGAAAGTCTTTGGCCGATGACCAATTTGCTTGTGCTTGGGCGAGGGTTAGGCAGGAACTTTCCAACACAGGGTTTTTGCCTCACCGTAAGCCGTCCCTTTGGGCTGAAGCAGGCGGCGGGTCTGTCTGTATCACAGTCTGGGAAGGAGGGCCTCAGGTGAGTCTGCCCACTGACTGCCCTCCATCATAGCCAGCTGAGAAAATATGGCAAGGCTGATGGAACCCACTGACAGCGAAATGTTTCTCTTCAGAAGAGGAGATTTTGCTACCAAACGTCAGCAGCTCCTCAGAGTGCTGTTCTGGTGTAGACTGGGGCGAGCTCCCACGGTCCGAAGATTACGAACGGCTCTTTTCCAGTTGCTTCATCCGAGAGAGAGCCAGAAGGGCTGATCTCAACAAACAGGGCTGCACCCCGTGAGTGCTTCGGGCAGGGCAGTCCTGAGCCAGTGTGCCACCTAAGGAATGAAAGCCAAGTTTCCTAGCCACAGGAAAGCAGACCGAGGCCTGCTGTTTTCTCTAGGCGATTGACGTGAGCTTGAGGGTGAGGCCTATACTACATTGTGGAAAAGCTCGGGGTCACGGCTGTCTTTCTCCCTCTCTCGGTCCCATGCCCTGGGCTCAGCCATGGGGGAATGCTGAGGGGGAGAGACTGCCTCTCTGCCGGACTCAGAGGGCTTCCTCCCTTTCGGGCAATTCCGTTTGTGTCTTACTTCGTGGAGGAGGAATGAGGGCGCCCAGAGATATTCTGACATGAAATGCCTATCGACAGAGGATCTGGAGGAGCTGGTTTGTCAGTGGAAGGAGCCAAAAAGCCTGCATTCCTAAGGTCTCTCTGAGAACTGCCAGACACTCTGCCGTCATAGGCCTAAGAATTGGAAATTGTGACGGCAAGGCAACACCTGGAATCCTAGGAGGCAGTGGAAGTGCGGCTCTCAAACTGGATGGAAGAAGCTTCCAAGCATAGTGTTCTTTCATGTCCCAAAGAGAACCCGCGTGTCTGAGGCTGCTAGCGTTGTGGCTGGAGAGAACTGGCATCCCCGTGGGCCTGTCGGCTCATTTCCTCTTTCTGACCCTCGAAGGAAAGTCTTCCAAAAAGCCTTTGGGACCCGCTTAGAGAGAACAGCTGCGAAGCTGATGCACAGAACATCGACATAGAGACTAGCCCTGGGTCCCAAGCATCCACCTTTCTCTGGAGGGTACGTACCCCACCCGGGGATTCAAGCAGGGAGTTTGCCTTGTACAACTTAGGCAGGAAACTGGGAGGAGATGGAGGGCCACTCTACCTGCGCTCACACCACGTGGCCCGGAGAAGTTATCACGCAGCAGAATTCAACACCCTCGCACTACACGTGTGTAGCCAAAAGAGGCGCTGGGCAGTGGGTGTTCTCAGCCCAAGAGCAGTCCTTGTTCTGGGCCGCACCTGCTCTGCGGTTCAAAGGGTCTCTGAGTCTGCTCCTTTGGAGGCATTTCAGAGCTGACGCTATCCCTGGGCTGCCGAAGCAAAGAGGCATAGCGGCCTTTCACACTGAAGGCATGGGCTTGTTTCCCATTCAGAGAGTGTATGTGGCCCCTCCCAGGCTGGAGGCGCGTTAGCTGACACCCTTTGCGCTGTGCCCCTGGAAAATCCAAGTGGCTGTACCCGATGTGGGCTGCCTGGTGAAACAACTTGCAGTCACCAGCACCCTGAGTACCCTTCCTGCAGTGTGAGTCCTAGCTAGGTAAACTCGGCCTTCGGAGGCTAGAGGGGAGCAAACATGTTCAACTTGTGGGGAAAGTCTTTGACCGATGACCGATTTGCTTGTGCTTGGGCGAGGGTTAGGCAGGAACTTTCCAACACAGGGTTTTTGCCTCACCGTAAGCCGTCCCTTTGGGCTGAAGCAGGCGGCGGGTCTGTCTGTATCACAGTCTGGGAAGGAGGGCCTCAGGTGAGTCTGCCCACTGACTGCCCTCCATCATAGCCAGCTGAGAAAATATGGCAAGGCTGATGGAACCCACTGACAGCGAAATGTTTCTCTTCAGAAGAGGAGATTTTGCTACCAAACGTCAGCAGCTCCTCAGAGTGCTGTTCTGGTGTAGACTGGGGCGAGCTCCCACGGTCCGAAGATTACGAACGGCTCTTTTCCAGTTGCTTCATCCGAGAGAGAGCCAGAAGGGCTGATCTCAACAAACAGGGCTGCACCCCGTGAGTGCTTCGGGCAGGGCAGTCCTGAGCCAGTGTGCCACCTAAGGAATGAAAGCCAAGTTTCCTAGCCACAGGAAAGCAGACCGAGGCCTGCTGTTTTCTCTAGGCGATTGACGTGAGCTTGAGGGTGAGGCCTATACTACATTGTGGAAAAGCTCGGGGTCACGGCTGTCTTTCTCCCTCTCTCGGTCCCATGCCCTGGGCTCAGCCATGGGGGAATGCTGAGGGGGAGAGACTGCCTCTCTGCCGGACTCAGAGGGCTTCCTCCCTTTCGGGCAATTCCGTTTGTGTCTTACTTCGTGGAGGAGGAATGAGGGCGCCCAGAGATATTCTGACATGAAATGCCTATCGACAGAGGATCTGGAGGAGCTGGTTTGTCAGTGGAAGGAGCCAAAAAGCCTGCATTCCTAAGGTCTCTCTGAGAACTGCCAGACACTCTGCCGTCATAGGCCTAAGATTTGGAAATTGTGACGGCAAGGCAACACCTGGAATCCTAGGAGGCAGTGGAAGTGCGGCTCTCAAACTGGATGGAAGAAGCTTCCAAGCATAGTGTTCTTTCATGTCCCAAAGAGAACCCGCGTGTCTGAGGCTGCTAGCGTTGTGGCTGGAGAGAACTGGCATCCCCGTGGGCCTGTCGGCTCATTTCCTCTTTCTGACCCTCGAAGGAAAGTCTTCCAAAAAGCCTTTGGGACCCGCTTAGAGAGAACAGCTGCGAAGCTGATGCACAGAACATCGACATAGAGACTAGCCCTGGGTCCCAAGCATCCACCTTTCTCTGGAGGGTACGTACCCCACCCGGGGATTCAAGCAGGGAGTTTGCCTTGTACAACTTAGGCAGGAAACTGGGAGGAGATGGAGGGCCACTCTACCTGCGCTCACACCACGTGGCCCGGAGAAGTTATCACGCAGCAGAATTCAACACCCTCGCACTACACGTGTGTAGCCAAAAGAGGCGCTGGGCAGTGGGTGTTCTCAGCCCAAGAGCAGTCCTTGTTCTGGGCCGCACCTGCTCTGCGGTTCAAAGGGTCTCTGAGTCTGCTCCTTTGGAGGCATTTCAGAGCTGACGCTATCCCTGGGCTGCCGAAGCAAAGAGGCATAGCGGCCTTTCACACTGAAGGCATGGGCTTGTTTCCCATTCAGCGAGTGTATGTGGCCCCTCCCAGGCTGGAGGCGCGTTAGCTGACACCCTTTGCGCTGTGCCCCTGGAAAATCCAAGTGGCTGTACCCGATGTGGGCTGCCTGGTGAAACAACTTGCAGTCACCAGCACCCTGAGTACCCTTCCTGCAGTGTGAGTCCTAGCTAGGTAAACTCGGCCTTCGGAGGCTAGAGGGGAGCAAACATGTTCAACTTGTGGGGAAAGTCTTTGACCGATGACCGATTTGCTTGTGCTTGGGCGAGGGTTAGGCAGGAACTTTCCAACACAGGGTTTTTGCCTCACCGTAAGCCGTCCCTTTGGGCTGAAGCAGGCGGCGGGTCTGTCTGTATCACAGTCTGGGAAGGAGGGCCTCAGGTGAGTCTGCCCACTGACTGCCCTCCATCATAGCCAGCTGAGAAAATATGGCAAGGCTGATGGAACCCACTGACAGCGAAATGTTTCTCTTCAGAAGAGGAGATTTTGCTACCAAACGTCAGCAGCTCCTCAGAGTGCTGTTCTGGTGTAGACTGGGGCGAGCTCCCACGGTCCGAAGATTACGAACGGCTCTTTTCCAGTTGCTTCATCCGAGAGAGAGCCAGAAGGGCTGATCTCAACAAATAGGGCTGCACCCCGTGAGTGCTTCGGGCAGGGCAGTCCTGAGCCAGTGTGCCACCTAAGGAATGAAAGCCAAGTTTCCTAGCCACAGGAAAGCAGACCGAGGCCTGCTGTTTTCTCTAGGCGATTGACGTGAGCTTGAGGGTGAGGCCTATACTACATTGTGGAAAAGCTCGGGGTCACGGCTGTCTTTCTCCCTCTCTCGGTCCCATGCCCTGGGCTCAGCCATGGGGGAATGCTGAGGGGGAGAGACTGCCTCTCTGCCGGACTCAGAGGGCTTCCTCCCTTTCGGGCAATTCCGTTTGTGTCTTACTTCGTGGAGGAGGAATGAGGGCGCCCAGAGATATTCTGACATGAAATGCCTATCGACAGAGGATCTGGAGGAGCTGGTTTGTCAGTGGAAGGAGCCAAAAAGCCTGCATTCCTAAGGTCTCTCTGAGAACTGCCAGACACTCTGCCGTCATAGGCCTAAGAATTGGAAATTGTGACGGCAAGGCAACACCTGGAATCCTAGGAGGCAGTGGAAGTGCGGCTCTCAAACTGGATGGAAGAAGCTTCCAAGCATAGTGTTCTTTCATGTCCCAAAGAGAACCCGCGTGTCTGAGGCTGCTAGCGTTGTGGCTGGAGAGAACTGGCATCCCCGTGGGCCTGTCGGCTCATTTCCTCTTTCTGACCCTCGAAGGAAAGTCTTCCAAAAAGCCTTTGGGACCCGCTTAGAGAGAACAGCTGCGAAGCTGATGCACAGAACATCGACATAGAGACTAGCCCTGGGTCCCAAGCATCCACCTTTCTCTGGAGGGTACGTACCCCACCCGGGGATTCAAGCAGGGAGTTTGCCTTGTACAACTTAGGCAGGAAACTGGGAGGAGATGGAGGGCCACTCTACCTGCGCTCACACCACGTGGCCCGGAGAAGTTATCACGCAGCAGAATTCAACACCCTCGCACTACACGTGTGTAGCCAAAAGAGGCGCTGGGCAGTGGGTGTTCTCAGCCCAAGAGCAGTCCTTGTTCTGGGCCGCACCTGCTCTGCGGTTCAAAGGGTCTCTGAGTCTGCTCCTTTGGAGGCATTTCAGAGCTGACGCTATCCCTGGGCTGCCGAAGCAAAGAGGCATAGCGGCCTTTCACACTGAAGGCATGGGCTTGTTTCCCATTCAGCGAGTGTATGTGGCCCCTCCCAGGCTGGAGGCGCGTTAGCTGACACCCTTTGCGCTGTGCCCCTGGAAAATCCAAGTGGCTGTACCCGATGTGGGCTGCCTGGTGAAACAACTTGCAGTCACCAGCACCCTGAGTACCCTTCCTGCAGTGTGAGTCCTAGCTAGGTAAACTCGGCCTTCGGAGGCTAGAGGGGAGCAAACATGTTCAACTTGTGGGGAAAGTCTTTGACCGATGACCGATTTGCTTGTGCTTGGGCGAGGGTTAGGCAGGAACTTTCCAACACAGGGTTTTTGCCTCACCGTAAGCCGTCCCTTTGGGCTGAAGCAGGCGGCGGGTCTGTCTGTATCACAGTCTGGGAAGGAGGGCCTCAGGTGAGTCTGCCCACTGACTGCCCTCCATCATAGCCAGCTGAGAAAATATGGCAAGGCTGATGGAACCCACTGACAGCGAAATGTTTCTCTTCAGAAGAGGAGATTTTGCTACCAAACGTCAGCAGCTCCTCAGAGTGCTGTTCTGGTGTAGACTGGGGCGAGCTCCCACGGTCCGAAGATTACGAACGGCTCTTTTCCAGTTGCTTCATCCGAGAGAGAGCCAGAAGGGCTGATCTCAACAAACAGGGCTGCACCCCGTGAGTGCTTCGGGCAGGGCAGTCCTGAGCCAGTGTGCCACCTAAGGAATGAAAGCCAAGTTTCCTAGCCACAGGAAAGCAGACCGAGGCCTGCTGTTTTCTCTAGGCGATTGACGTGAGCTTGAGGGTGAGGCCTATACTACATTGTGGAAAAGCTCGGGGTCACGGCTGTCTTTCTCCCTCTCTCGGTCCCATGCCCTGGGCTCAGCCATGGGGGAATGCTGAGGGGGAGAGACTGCCTCTCTGCCGGACTCAGAGGGCTTCCTCCCTTTCGGGCAATTCCGTTTGTGTCTTACTTCGTGGAGGAGGAATGAGGGCGCCCAGAGATATTCTGACATGAAATGCCTATCGACAGAGGATCTGGAGGAGCTGGTTTGTCAGTGGAAGGAGCCAAAAAGCCTGCATTCCTAAGGTCTCTCTGAGAACTGCCAGACACTCTGCCGTCATAGGCCTAAGATTTGGAAATTGTGACGGCAAGGCAACACCTGGAATCCTAGGAGGCAGTGGAAGTGCGGCTCTCAAACTGGATGGAAGAAGCTTCCAAGCATAGTGTTCTTTCATGTCCCAAAGAGAACCCGCGTGTCTGAGGCTGCTAGCGTTGTGGCTGGAGAGAACTGGCATCCCCGTGGGCCTGTCGGCTCATTTCCTCTTTCTGACCCTCGAAGGAAAGTCTTCCAAAAAGCCTTTGGGACCCGCTTAGAGAGAACAGCTGCGAAGCTGATGCACAGAACATCGACATAGAGACTAGCCCTGGGTCCCAAGCATCCACCTTTCTCTGGAGGGTACGTACCCCACCCGGGGATTCAAGCAGGGAGTTTGCCTTGTACAACTTAGGCAGGAAACTGGGAGGAGATGGAGGGCCACTCTACCTGCGCTCACACCACGTGGCCCGGAGAAGTTATCACGCAGCAGAATTCAACACCCTCGCACTACACGTGTGTAGCCAAAAGAGGCGCTGGGCAGTGGGTGTTCTCAGCCCAAGAGCAGTCCTTGTTCTGGGCCGCACCTGCTCTGCGGTTCAAAGGGTCTCTGAGTCTGCTCCTTTGGAGGCATTTCAGAGCTGACGCTATCCCTGGGCTGCCGAAGCAAAGAGGCATAGCGGCCTTTCACACTGAAGGCATGGGCTTGTTTCCCATTCAGCGAGTGTATGTGGGCCCTCCCAGGCTGGAGGCGCGTTAGCTGACACCCTTTGCGCTGTGCCCCTGGAAAATCCAAGTGGCTGTACCCGATGTGGGCTGCCTGGTGAAACAACTTGCAGTCACCAGCACCCTGAGTACCCTTCCTGCAGTGTGAGTCCTAGCTAGGTAAACTCGGCCTTCGGAGGCTAGAGGGGAGCAAACATGTTCAACTTGTGGGGAAAGTCTTTGACCGATGACCGATTTGCTTGTGCTTGGGCGAGGGTTAGGCAGGAACTTTCCAACACAGGGTTTTTGCCTCACCGTAAGCCGTCCCTTTGGGCTGAAGCAGGCGGCGGGTCTGTCTGTATCACAGTCTGGGAAGGAGGGCCTCAGGTGAGTCTGCCCACTGACTGCCCTCCATCATAGCCAGCTGAGAAAATATGGCAAGGCTGATGGAACCCACTGACAGCGAAATGTTTCTCTTCAGAAGAGGAGATTTTGCTACCAAACGTCAGCAGCTCCTCAGAGTGCTGTTCTGGTGTAGACTGGGGCGAGCTCCCACGGTCCGAAGATTACGAACGGCTCTTTTCCAGTTGCTTCATCCGAGAGAGAGCCAGAAGGGCTGATCTCAACAAATAGGGCTGCACCCCGTGAGTGCTTCGGGCAGGGCAGTCCTGAGCCAGTGTGCCACCTAAGGAATGAAAGCCAAGTTTCCTAGCCACAGGAAAGCAGACCGAGGCCTGCTGTTTTCTCTAGGCGATTGACGTGAGCTTGAGGGTGAGGCCTATACTACATTGTGGAAAAGCTCGGGGTCACGGCTGTCTTTCTCCCTCTCTCGGTCCCATGCCCTGGGCTCAGCCATGGGGGAATGCTGAGGGGGAGAGACTGCCTCTCTGCCGGACTCAGAGGGCTTCCTCCCTTTCGGGCAATTCCGTTTGTGTCTTACTTCGTGGAGGAGGAATGAGGGCGCCCAGAGATATTCTGACATGAAATGCCTATCGACAGAGGATCTGGAGGAGCTGGTTTGTCAGTGGAAGGAGCCAAAAAGCCTGCATTCCTAAGGT
>NW_026778080.1:0-44999 GCF_028023285.1 Balaenoptera ricei
CCGCACAAGAATATATCTGACTAGTAAGAATCTTAAAACCTATGGATTGATATCTCTCTGTAAGTGAGTCAAGTGGGTGTAAAGCGGCATAAAGACAGCAGTGAAAAGCAGCTAAACTCCATTATAAAAATAAATTACTTTTAAAAACCCATGAAACAAAGACAGTGAAAGAGAAATTCTTACAAAATTCGTTCAGGGGCTGTGATGCAACCTGAATTGACCATATGTAGACACACAGCTGGATGAGACATAAGGGTGGACACTCTTGGGGCTGAGAGGTTTGGTAAGGTTCGGTGAGCAAACACAGACCCTTTAAAGTAATACTGCGTGGTACCCATCCCATGGTTCCCAAATCTCCAGGTTCAAGGGCCTCTTCCTACATCGAAAACATGCATGAGAAACCCAGAAGTTGGTACACCGTGTGACCGGGAAAGGTTTCTAAAACGCACCTCATTTCTCATCTCCTTGTGCTCGGGGTGGCCATTACAGCCGCTTTACTAGCAATCTCCCTCCTTGGAGAATCAGCAGCACCTTTAACCTCCTGTTCCGTACAGCTTGCAATTTGTCCTGAGGAGGAACAGAAGGAGGGGGAACCAATGAGAGACTAGCTCTAGGTGTTGGGACAGGCACAGGTCACTCTATTTTCCCATCAGGAGGAAGAATTAACCACAGGCTCAGCCTGCCCCCCCCCGGAACCAGAATAGGGCCTGAAGCAGTCCTGCGCTTTTGCGGCCAGCTCCCAAAAAAGCGAGTGGAAAAACGGAGCTCAGGGGCACTGCAATTCACAAACCTGCAGAGGTATAAATGATAACTCTCATCCCCAAATATATTGAGGGAAGGCAACGAAGAGGATTTGAAAGCAAGGCAGAATTGCAGGAAACAGATTTCAGGAGGTACATTCGAATCGCCTTTAAAGCACATGAAAAGCGGCAAAACGTCGACAATGTTGCCCTTGGCCAAAAAGGGCGTATGCGTTTTTTCCTGAATATATTCAGGAAAAAACGCATACGCCCTTTTTGGCCAACCAAGCAACCTGGAAAGGCAAATCAGCGCTACAAAGAAGTCTCGTTTCCCATCGGTCAAAATGGTCATGCTGAAAAAAGTGTCAAAACCAGAAATGCAGGACAGGCCATGGAGAAATGGGAGCCTTGCTACGCTGATGGGCGGGATGTAAATTGCCAACAGCCACTCTGGAGAAGTGTACGGTGTGTCCTGAAATATCTAAAAAACACAGCTTAGAGAGAATAGGGCCCTTCCATTCATGGGCGTATAAATTGGGAAAACTAAAAAGCAGCAAGACAGAGGCACCCCGAAGATTAGGGCTGCTCTGTTGACAACAACCTCCACTTTATTACACCTTAAATATCCCAGGAAAGAGAAACATGGATAAAGAAGTTGTGGTCCGTATGTACAATGGAATATCACTCAGCCATGAAATCAATCTTATAATGCTAGTAGCAGCATGATGAATGGATTTAGGTACGACGATTCTAAGTGAAATAAGTCACACAGAAAAAGACACTTATCATAATCAAACACTTATAGAGGGAATGTTAAAATCCCTACACTTGAACTGAATTACAAAACAGAACAGAGTCACACATTTAGAAAACACACTATGGCTGCTGAACGGGAAAGGTGAGGTGGGGTGATGCATAAAACAAGGGTTTCAAATTAGCTCAGATACCGTTCCATAAACCCAACATGTAATAGACAAGGCCTGCTCCTTGCTCAGTGAACTGGACTCAACACCCCCTATTCACCGCACAAGAATATATCTGACTAGTAAGAATCTTAAAACCTATGGATTGATATCTCTCTGTAAGTGAGTCAAGTGGGTGTAAAGCGGCATAAAGACAGCAGTGAAAAGCAGCTAAACCCCATTATAAAAATAAATTACTTTTAAAAACCCATGAAACAAAGACAGTGAAAGAGAAATTCTTACAAAATTCGTTCAGGGGCTGTGATGCAACCTGAATTGACCATATGTAGACACACAGCTGGATGAGACATAAGGGTGGACACTCTTGGGGCTGAGAGGTTTGGTAAGGTTCGGTGAGCAAACACAGACCCTTTAAAGTAATACTGCGTGGTACCCATCCCATGGGTCCCAAATCTCCAGGTTCAAGGGCCTCTTTCTACATCGAAAACATGCATGAGAAACCCAGAAGTTGGTACACCGTGTGACCGGGAAAGGTTTCTAAAACGCACCTCATTTCTCATCTCCTTGTGCTCGGGGTGGCCATTACAGCCCCTTTACTAGCAATCTCCCTCCTTGGAGAATCAGCAGCACCTTTAACCTCCTGTTCCGTACAGCTTGCAATTTGTCCTGAGGATGAACAGAAGGAGGGGGAACCAATGAGAGACTAGCTCTAGGTGTTGGGACAGGCACAGGTCACTCTATTTTCCCATCAGGAGGAAGAATTAACCACAGGTTCAGCCTGCGCCCCCCGGAACAAGAATAGGGCCTGAAGCAGTCCTGCGCTTTTGCGGCCAGCTCCCAAAAAAGCGAGTGGAAAAACGGAGCTCAGGGGCACTGCAATTCACAAACCTGCAGAGGTATAAATGATAACTCTCATCCCCAAATATATTGAGGGAAGGCAACGAGGAGGATTTGAAAGCAAGGCAGAATTGCAGGAAACAGATTTCAGGAGGTACATTCGAATCGCCTTTAAAGCACATGAAAAGCGGCAAAACGTCGACAATGTTGCCCTTGGCCAAAAAGGGCGTATGCGTTTTTTCCTGAATATATTCAGGAAAAAACGCATACGCCCTTTTTGGCCAACCAAGCAACCTGGAAAGGCAAATCAGCGCTACAAAGAAGTCTCGTTTCCCATCGGTCAAAATGGTCATGCTGAAAAAAGTGTCAAAACCAGAAATGCAGGACAGGCCATGGAGAAATGGGAGACTTGCTACGCTGATGGGCGGGATGTAAATTGCCAACAGCCACTCTGGAGAAGTGTACGGAGTGTCCTGAAATATCTAAAAAACACAGCTTAGAGAGAATAGGGCCCTTCCATTCATGGGCGTATAAATTGGGAAAACTAAAAAGCAGCAAGACAGAGGCACCCCGAAGATTAGGGCTGCTCTGTTGACAACAACCTCCACTTTATTACACCTTAAATATCCCAGGAAAGAGAAACATGGATAAAGAAGTTGTGGTCCGTATGTACAATGGAATATCACTCAGCCATGAAATCAATCTTATAATGCTAGTAGCAGCATGATGAATGGATTTAGGTACGACGATTCTAAGTGAAATAAGTCACACAGAAAAAGACACTTATCATAATCTAACACTTATAGAGGGAATGTGAAAATCTCTACACTTGAACTGAATTACAAAACAGAACAGAGTCACACATTTAGAAAACACACTATGGCTGCTGAACGGGAAAGGTGAGGTGGGGTGATGCATAAAACAAGGGTTTCAAATTAGCTCAGATACCGTTCCATAAACCCAACATGTAATAGACAAGGCCTGCTCCTTGCTCAGTGAACTGGACTCAACACCCCCTATTCACCGCACAAGAATATATCTGACTAGTAAGAATCTTAAAACCTATGGATTGATATCTCTCTGTAAGTGAGTCAAGTGGGTGTAAAGCGGCATAAAGACAGCAGTGAAAAGCAGCTAAACCCCATTATAAAAATAAATTACTTTTAAAAACCCATGAAACAAAGACAGTGAAAGAGAAATTCTTACAAAATTCGTTCAGGGGCTGTGATGCAACCTGAATTGACCATATGTAGACACACAGCTGGATGAGACATAAGGGTGGACACTCTTGGGGCTGAGAGGTTTGGTAAGGTTCGGTGAGCAAACACAGACCCTTTAAAGTAATACTGCGTGGTACCCATCCCATGGGTCCCAAATCTCCAGGTTCAAGGGCCTCTTCCTACATCGAAAACATGCATGAGAAACCCAGAAGTTGGTACACCGTGTGACCGGGAAAGGTTTCTAAAACGCACCTCATTTCTCATCTCCTTGTGCTCGGGGTGGCCATTACAGCCGCTTTACTAGCAATCTCCCTCCTTGGAGAATCAGCAGCACCTTTAACCTCCTGTTCCGTACAGCTTGCAATTTGTCCTGAGGATGAACAGAAGGAGGGGGAACCAATGAGAGACTAGCTCTAGGTGTTGGGACAGGCACAGGTCACTCTATTTTCCCATCAGGAGGAAGAATTAACCACAGGCTCAGCCTGCCCCCCCCGGAACCAGAATAGGGCCTGAAGCAGTCCTGCGCTTTTGCGGCCAGCTCCCAAAAAAGCGAGTGGAAAAACGGAGCTCAGGGGCACTGCAATTCACAAACCTGCAGAGGTATAAATGATAACTCTCATCCCCAAATACATTGAGGGAATGCAACGAGGAGGATTTGAAAGCAAGGCAGAATTGCAGGAAACAGATTTCAGGAGGTACATTCGAATCGCCTTTAAAGCACATGAAAAGTGGCAAAACGTCGACAATGTTGCCCTTGGCCAAAAAGGGCGTATGCGTTTTTTCCTGAATATATTCAGGAAAAAACGCATACGCCCTTTTTGGCCAACCAAGCAACCTGGAAAGGCAAATCAGCGCTACAAAGAAGTCTCGTTTCCCATCGGTCAAAATGGTCATGCTGAAAAAAGTGTCAAAACCAGAAATGCAGGACAGGCCATGGAGAAATGGGAGCCTTGCTACGCTGATGGGCGGGATGTAAATTGCCAACAGCCACTCTGGAGAAGTGTACGGTGTGTCCTGAAATATCTAAAAAACACAGCTTAGAGAGAATAGGGCCCTTCCATTCATGGGCGTATAAATTGGGAAAACTAAAAAGCAGCAAGACAGAGGCACCCCGAAGATTAGGGCTGCTCTGTTGACAACAACCTCCACTTTATTACACCTTAAATATCCCAGGAAAGAGAAACATGGATAAAGAAGTTGTGGTCCGTATGTACAATGGAATATCACTCAGCCATGAAATCAATCTTATAATGCTAGTAGCAGCATGATGAATGGATTTAGGTACGACGATTCTAAGTGAAATAAGTCACACAGAAAAAGACACTTATCATAATCAAACACTTATAGAGGGAATGTTAAAATCCCTACACTTGAACTGAATTACAAAACAGAACAGAGTCACACATTTAGAAAACACACTATGGCTGCTGAACGGGAAAGGTGAGGTGGGGTGATGCATAAAACAAGGGTTTCAAATTAGCTCAGATACCGTTCCATAAACCCAACATGTAATAGACAAGGCCTGCTCCTTGCTCAGTGAACTGGACTCAACACCCCCTATTCACCGCACAAGAATATATCTGACTAGTAAGAATCTTAAAACCTATGGATTGATATCTCTCTGTAAGTGAGTCAAGTGGGTGTAAAGCGGCATAAAGACAGCAGTGAAAAGCAGCTAAACCCCATTATAAAAATAAATTACTTTTAAAAACCCATGAAACAAAGACAGTGAAAGAGAAATTCTTACAAAATTCGTTCAGGGGCTGTGATGCAACCTGAATTGACCATATGTAGACACACAGCTGGATGAGACATAAGGGTGGACACTCTTGGGGCTGAGAGGTTTGGTAAGGTTCGGTGAGCAAACACAGACCCTTTAAAGTAATACTGCGTGGTACCCATCCCATGGGTCCCAAATCTCCAGGTTCAAGGGCCTCTTCCTACATCGAAAACATGCATGAGAAACCCAGAAGTTGGTACACCGTGTGACCGGGAAAGGTTTCTAAAACGCACCTCATTTCTCATCTCCTTGTGCTCGGGGTGGCCATTACAGCCGCTTTACTAGCAATCTCCCTCCTTGGAGAATCAGCAGCACCTTTAACCTCCTGTTCCGTACAGCTTGCAATTTGTCCTGAGGATGAACAGAAGGAGGGGGAACCAATGAGAGACTAGCTCTAGGTGTTGGGACAGGCACAGGTCACTCTATTTTCCCATCAGGAGGAAGAATTAACCACAGGTTCAGCCTGCGCCCCCCGGAACAAGAATAGGGCCTGAAGCAGTCCTGCGCTTTTGCGGCCAGCTCCCAAAAAAGCGAGTGGAAAAACGGAGCTCAGGGGCACTGCAATTCACAAACCTGCAGAGGTATAAATGATAACTCTCATCCCCAAATATATTGAGGGAAGGCAACGAGGAGGATTTGAAAGCAAGGCAGAATTGCAGGAAACAGATTTCAGGAGGTACATTCGAATCGCCTTTAAAGCACATGAAAAGCGGCAAAACGTCGACAATGTTGCCCTTGGCCAAAAAGGGCGTATGCGTTTTTTCCTGAATATATTCAGGAAAAAACGCATACGCCCTTTTTGGCCAACCAAGCAACCTGGAAAGGCAAATCAGCGCTACAAAGAAGTCTCGTTTCCCATCGGTCAAAATGGTCATGCTGAAAAAAGTGTCAAAACCAGAAATGCAGGACAGGCCATGGAGAAATGGGAGACTTGCTACGCTGATGGGCGGGATGTAAATTGCCAACAGCCACTCTGGAGAAGTGTACGGAGTGTCCTGAAATATCTAAAAAACACAGCTTAGAGAGAATAGGGCCCTTCCATTCATGGGCGTATAAATTGGGAAAACTAAAAAGCAGCAAGACAGAGGCACCCCGAAGATTAGGGCTGCTCTGTTGACAACAACCTCCACTTTATTACACCTTAAATATCCCAGGAAAGAGAAAAATGGATAAAGAAGTTGTGGTCCGTATGTACAATGGAATATCACTCAGCCATGAAATCAATCTTATAATGCTAGTAGCAGCATGATGAATGGATTTAGGTACGACGATTCTAAGTGAAATAAGTCACACAGAAAAAGACACTTATCATAATCTAACACTTATAGAGGGAATGTGAAAATCCCTACACTTGAACTGAATTACAAAACAGAACAGAGTCACACATTTAGAAAACACACTATGGCTGCTGAACGGGAAAGGTGAGGTGGGGTGATGCATAAAACAAGGGTTTCAAATTAGCTCAGATACCGTTCCATAAACCCAACATGTAATAGACAAGGCCTGCTCCTTGCTCAGTGAACTGGACTCAACACCCCCTATTCACCGCACAAGAATATATCTGACTAGTAAGAATCTTAAAACCTATGGATTGATATCTCTCTGTAAGTGAGTCAAGTGGGTGTAAAGCGGCATAAAGACAGCAGTGAAAAGCAGCTAAACCCCATTATAAAAATAAATTACTTTTAAAAACCCATGAAACAAAGACAGTGAAAGAGAAATTCTTACAAAATTCGTTCAGGGGCTGTGATGCAACCTGAATTGACCATATGTAGACACACAGCTGGATGAGACATAAGGGTGGACACTCTTGGGGCTGAGAGGTTTGGTAAGGTTCGGTGAGCAAACACAGACCCTTTAAAGTAATACTGCGTGGTACCCATCCCATGGGTCCCAAATCTCCAGGTTCAAGGGCCTCTTCCTACATCGAAAACATGCATGAGAAACCCAGAAGTTGGTACACCGTGTGACCGGGAAAGGTTTCTAAAACGCACCTCATTTCTCATCTCCTTGTGCTCGGGGTGGCCATTACAGCCCCTTTACTAGCAATCTCCCTCCTTGGAGAATCAGCAGCACCTTTAACCTCCTGTTCCGTACAGCTTGCAATTTGTCCTGAGGATGAACAGAAGGAGGGGGAACCAATGAGAGACTAGCTCTAGGTGTTGGGACAGGCACAGGTCACTCTATTTTCCCATCAGGAGGAAGAATTAACCACAGGCTCAGCCTGCGCCCCCCGGAACAAGAATAGGGCCTAAAGCAGTCCTGCGCTTGTGCGGCCAGCTCCCAAAAAAGCGAGTGGAAAAACGGAGCTCAGGGGCACTGCAATTCACAAACCTGCAGAGGTATAAATGATAACTCTCATCCCCAAATATATTGAGGGAAGGCAACGAAGAGGATTTGAAAGCAAGGCAGAATTGCAGGAAACAGATTTCAGGAGGTACATTCGAATCGCCTTTAAAGCACATGAAAAGCGGCAAAACGTCGACAATGTTACCCTTGGCCAAAAAGGGCGTATGCGTTTTTTCCTGAATATATTCAGGAAAAAACGCATACGCCCTTTTTGGCCAACCAAGCAACCTGGAAAGGCAAATCAGCGCTACAAAGAAGTCTCGTTTCCCATCGGTCAAAATGGTCATGCTGAAAAAAGTGTCAAAACCAGAAATGCAGGACAGGCCATGGAGAAATGGGAGCCTTGCTACGCTGATGGGCGGGATGTAAATTGCCAACAGCCACTCTGGAGAAGTGTACGGAGTGTCCTGAAATATCTAAAAAACACAGCTTAGAGAGAATAGGGCCCTTCCATTCATGGGCGTATAAATTGGGAAAACTAAAAAGCAGCAAGACAGAGGCACCCCGAAGATTAGGGCTGCTCTGTTGACAACAACCTCCACTTTATTACACCTTAAATATCCCAGGAAAGAGAAACATGGATAAAGAAGTTGTGGTCCGTATGTACAATGGAATATCACTCAGCCATGAAATCAATCTTATAATGCTAGTAGCAGCATGATGAATGGATTTAGGTACGACGATTCTAAGTGAAATAAGTCACACAGAAAAAGACACTTATCATAATCAAACACTTATAGAGGGAATGTTAAAATCCCTACACTTGAACTGAATTACAAAACAGAACAGAGTCACACATTTAGAAAACACACTATGGCTGCTGAACGGGAAAGGTGAGGTGGGGTGATGCATAAAACAAGGGTTTCAAATTAGCTCAGATACCGTTCCATAAACCCAACATGTAATAGAGAAGGCCTGCTCCTTGCTCAGTGAACTGTACTCAACACCCCCTATTCACCGCACAAGAATATATCTGACTAGTAAGAATCTTAAAACCTATGGATTGATATCTCTCTGTAAGTGAGTCAAGTGGGTGTAAAGCGGCATAAAGACAGCAGTGAAAAGCAGCTAAACCCCATTATAAAAATAAATTACTTTTAAAAACCCATGAAACAAAGACAGTGAAAGAGAAATTCTTACAAAATTCGTTCAGGGGCTGTGATGCAACCTGAATTGACCATATGTAGACACACAGCTGGATGAGACATAAGGGTGGACACTCTTGGGGCTGAGAGGTTTGGTAAGGTTCGGTGAGCAAACACAGACCCTTTAAAGTAATACTGCGTGGTACCCATCCCATGGGTCCCAAATCTCCAGGTTCAAGGGCCTCTTTCTACATCGAAAACATGCATGAGAAACCCAGAAGTTGGTACACCGTGTGACCGGGAAAGGTTTCTAAAACGCACCTCATTTCTCATCTCCTTGTGCTCGGGGTGGCCATTACAGCCCCTTTACTAGCAATCTCCCTCCTTGGAGAATCAGCAGCACCTTTAACCTCCTGTTCCGTACAGCTTGCAATTTGTCCTGAGGATGAACAGAAGGAGGGGGAACCAATGAGAGACTAGCTCTAGGTGTTGGGACAGGCACAGGTCACTCTATTTTCCCATCAGGAGGAAGAATTAACCACAGGTTCAGCCTGCGCCCCCCGGAACAAGAATAGGGCCTGAAGCAGTCCTGCGCTTTTGCGGCCAGCTCCCAAAAAAGCGAGTGGAAAAACGGAGCTCAGGGGCACTGCAATTCACAAACCTGCAGAGGTATAAATGATAACTCTCATCCCCAAATATATTGAGGGAAGGCAACGAGGAGGATTTGAAAGCAAGGCAGAATTGCAGGAAACAGATTTCAGGAGGTACATTCGAATCGCCTTTAAAGCACATGAAAAGCGGCAAAACGTCGACAATGTTGCCCTTGGCCAAAAAGGGCGTATGCGTTTTTTCCTGAATATATTCAGGAAAAAACGCATACGCCCTTTTTGGCCAACCAAGCAACCTGGAAAGGCAAATCAGCGCTACAAAGAAGTCTCGTTTCCCATCGGTCAAAATGGTCATGCTGAAAAAAGTGTCAAAACCAGAAATGCAGGACAGGCCATGGAGAAATGGGAGACTTGCTACGCTGATGGGCGGGATGTAAATTGCCAACAGCCACTCTGGAGAAGTGTACGGAGTGTCCTGAAATATCTAAAAAACACAGCTTAGAGAGAATAGGGCCCTTCCATTCATGGGCGTATAAATTGGGAAAACTAAAAAGCAGCAAGACAGAGGCACCCCGAAGATTAGGGCTGCTCTGTTGACAACAACCTCCACTTTATTACACCTTAAATATCCCAGGAAAGAGAAACATGGATAAAGAAGTTGTGGTCCGTATGTACAATGGAATATCACTCAGCCATGAAATCAATCTTATAATGCTAGTAGCAGCATGATGAATGGATTTAGGTACGACGATTCTAAGTGAAATAAGTCACACAGAAAAAGACACTTATCATAATCTAACACTTATAGAGGGAATGTGAAAATCCCTACACTTGAACTGAATTACAAAACAGAACAGAGTCACACATTTAGAAAACACACTATGGCTGCTGAACGGGAAAGGTGAGGTGGGGTGATGCATAAAACAAGGGTTTCAAATTAGCTCAGATACCGTTCCATAAACCCAACATGTAATAGACAAGGCCTGCTCCTTGCTCAGTGAACTGGATTCAACACCCCCTATTCACCGCACAAGAATATATCTGACTAGTAAGAATCTTAAAACCTATGGATTGATATCTCTCTGTAAGTGAGTCAAGTGGGTGTAAAGCGGCATAAAGACAGCAGTGAAAAGCAGCTAAACCCCATTATAAAAATAAATTACTTTTAAAAACCCATGAAACAAAGACAGTGAAAGAGAAATTCTTACAAAATTCGTTCAGGGGCTGTGATGCAACCTGAATTGACCATATGTAGACACACAGCTGGATGAGACATAAGGGTGGACACTCTTGGGGCTGAGAGGTTTGGTAAGGTTCGGTGAGCAAACACAGACCCTTTAAAGTAATACTGCGTGGTACCCATCCCATGGGTCCCAAATCTCCAGGTTCAAGGGCCTCTTCCTACATCGAAAACATGCATGAGAAACCCAGAAGTTGGTACACCGTGTGACCGGGAAAGGTTTCTAAAACGCACCTCATTTCTCATCTCCTTGTGCTCGGGGTGGCCATTACAGCCGCTTTACTAGCAATCTCCCTCCTTGGAGAATCAGCAGCACCTTTAACCTCCTGTTCCGTACAGCTTGCAATTTGTCCTGAGGATGAACAGAAGGAGGGGGAACCAATGAGAGACTAGCTCTAGGTGTTGGGACAGGCACAGGTCACTCTATTTTCCCATCAGGAGGAAGAATTAACCACAGGCTCAGCCTGCCCCCCCCCGGAACCAGAATAGGGCCTGAAGCAGTCCTGCGCTTTTGCGGCCAGCTCCCAAAAAAGCGAGTGGAAAAACGGAGCTCAGGGGCACTGCAATTCACAAACCTGCAGAGGTATAAATGATAACTCTCATCCCCAAATACATTGAGGGAAGGCAACGAGGAGGATTTGAAAGCAAGGCAGAATTGCAGGAAACAGATTTCAGGAGGTACATTCGAATCGCCTTTAAAGCACATGAAAAGCGGCAAAACGTCGACAATGTTGCCCTTGGCCAAAAAGGGCGTATGCGTTTTTTCCTGAATATATTCAGGAAAAAACGCATACGCCCTTTTTGGCCAACCAAGCAACCTGGAAAGGCAAATCAGCGCTACAAAGAAGTCTCGTTTCCCATCGGTCAAAATGGTCATGCTGAAAAAAGTGTCAAAACCAGAAATGCAGGACAGGCCATGGAGAAATGGGAGACTTGCTACGCTGATGGGCGGGATGTAAATTGCCAACAGCCACTCTGGAGAAGTGTACGGAGTGTCCTGAAATATCTAAAAAACACAGCTTAGAGAGAATAGGGCCCTTCCATTCATGGGCGTATAAATTGGGAAAACTAAAAAGCAGCAAGACAGAGGCACCCCGAAGATTAGGGCTGCTCTGTTGACAACAACCTCCACTTTATTACACCTTAAATATCCCAGGAAAGAGAAAAATGGATAAAGAAGTTGTGGTCCGTATGTACAATGGAATATCACTCAGCCATGAAATCAATCTTATAATGCTAGTAGCAGCATGATGAATGGATTTAGGTACGACGATTCTAAGTGAAATAAGTCACACAGAAAAAGACACTTATCATAATCTAACACTTATAGAGGGAATGTGAAAATCCCTACACTTGAACTGAATTACAAAACAGAACAGAGTCACACATTTAGAAAACACACTATGGCTGCTGAACGGGAAAGGTGAGGTGGGGTGATGCATAAAACAAGGGTTTCAAATTAGCTCAGATACCGTTCCATAAACCCAACATGTAATAGACAAGGCCTGCTCCTTGCTCAGTGAACTGGACTCAACACCCCCTATTCACCGCACAAGAATATATCTGACTAGTAAGAATCTTAAAACCTATGGATTGATATCTCTCTGTAAGTGAGTCAAGTGGGTGTAAAGCGGCATAAAGACAGCAGTGAAAAGCAGCTAAACCCCATTATAAAAATAAATTACTTTTAAAAACCCATGAAACAAAGACAGTGAAAGAGAAATTCTTACAAAATTCGTTCAGGGGCTGTGATGCAACCTGAATTGACCATATGTAGACACACAGCTGGATGAGACATAAGGGTGGACACTCTTGGGGCTGAGAGGTTTGGTAAGGTTCGGTGAGCAAACACAGACCCTTTAAAGTAATACTGCGTGGTACCCATCCCATGGGTCCCAAATCTCCAGGTTCAAGGGCCTCTTCCTACATCGAAAACATGCATGAGAAACCCAGAAGTTGGTACACCGTGTGACCGGGAAAGGTTTCTAAAACGCACCTCATTTCTCATCTCCTTGTGCTCGGGGTGGCCATTACAGCCCCTTTACTAGCAATCTCCCTCCTTGGAGAATCAGCAGCACCTTTAACCTCCTGTTCCGTACAGCTTGCAATTTGTCCTGAGGATGAACAGAAGGAGGGGGAACCAATGAGAGACTAGCTCTAGGTGTTGGGACAGGCACAGGTCACTCTATTTTCCCATCAGGAGGAAGAATTAACCACAGGCTCAGCCTGCGCCCCCCGGAACAAGAATAGGGCCTAAAGCAGTCCTGCGCTTGTGCGGCCAGCTCCCAAAAAAGCGAGTGGAAAAACGGAGCTCAGGGGCACTGCAATTCACAAACCTGCAGAGGTATAAATGATAACTCTCATCCCCAAATATATTGAGGGAAGGCAACGAAGAGGATTTGAAAGCAAGGCAGAATTGCAGGAAACAGATTTCAGGAGGTACATTCGAATCGCCTTTAAAGCACATGAAAAGCGGCAAAACGTCGACAATGTTACCCTTGGCCAAAAAGGGCGTATGCGTTTTTTCCTGAATATATTCAGGAAAAAACGCATACGCCCTTTTTGGCCAACCAAGCAACCTGGAAAGGCAAATCAGCGCTACAAAGAAGTCTCGTTTCCCATCGGTCAAAATGGTCATGCTGAAAAAAGTGTCAAAACCAGAAATGCAGGACAGGCCATGGAGAAATGGGAGCCTTGCTACGCTGATGGGCGGGATGTAAATTGCCAACAGCCACTCTGGAGAAGTGTACGGAGTGTCCTGAAATATCTAAAAAACACAGCTTAGAGAGAATAGGGCCCTTCCATTCATGGGCGTATAAATTGGGAAAACTAAAAAGCAGCAAGACAGAGGCACCCCGAAGATTAGGGCTGCTCTGTTGACAACAACCTCCACTTTATTACACCTTAAATATCCCAGGAAAGAGAAACATGGATAAAGAAGTTGTGGTCCGTATGTACAATGGAATATCACTCAGCCATGAAATCAATCTTATAATGCTAGTAGCAGCATGATGAATGGATTTAGGTACGACGATTCTAAGTGAAATAAGTCACACAGAAAAAGACACTTATCATAATCTAACACTTATAGAGGGAATGTGAAAATCCCTACACTTGAACTGAATTACAAAACAGAACAGAGTCACACATTTAGAAAACACACTATGGCTGCTGAACGGGAAAGGTGAGGTGGGGTGATGCATAAAACAAGGGTTTCAAATTAGCTCAGATACCGTTCCATAAACCCAACATGTAATAGACAAGGCCTGCTCCTTGCTCAGTGAACTGGACTCAACACCCCCTATTCACCGCACAAGAATATATCTGACTAGTAAGAATCTTAAAACCTATGGATTGATATCTCTCTGTAAGTGAGTCAAGTGGGTGTAAAGCGGCATAAAGACAGCAGTGAAAAGCAGCTAAACCCCATTATAAAAATAAATTACTTTTAAAAACCCATGAAACAAAGACAGTGAAAGAGAAATTCTTACAAAATTCGTTCAGGGGCTGTGATGCAACCTGAATTGACCATATGTAGACACACAGCTGGATGAGACATAAGGGTGGACACTCTTGGGGCTGAGAGGTTTGGTAAGGTTCGGTGAGCAAACACAGACCCTTTAAAGTAATACTGCGTGGTACCCATCCCATGGGTCCCAAATCTCCAGGTTCAAGGGCCTCTTCCTACATCGAAAACATGCATGAGAAACCCAGAAGTTGGTACACCGTGTGACCGGGAAAGGTTTCTAAAACGCACCTCATTTCTCATCTCCTTGTGCTCGGGGTGGCCATTACAGCCGCTTTACTAGCAATCTCCCTCCTTGGAGAATCAGCAGCACCTTTAACCTCCTGTTCCGTACAGCTTGCAATTTGTCCTGAGGATGAACAGAAGGAGGGGGAACCAATGAGAGACTAGCTCTAGGTGTTGGGACAGGCACAGGTCACTCTATTTTCCCATCAGGAGGAAGAATTAACCACAGGCTCAGCCTGCCCCCCCCGGAACCAGAATAGGGCCTGAAGCAGTCCTGCGCTTTTGCGGCCAGCTCCCAAAAAAGCGAGTGGAAAAACGGAGCTCAGGGGCACTGCAATTCACAAACCTGCAGAGGTATAAATGATAACTCTCATCCACAAATACATTGAGGGAAGGCAACGAGGAGGATTTGAAAGCAAGGCAGAATTGCAGGAAACAGATTTCAGGAGGTACATTCGAATCGCCTTTAAAGCACATGAAAAGTGGCAAAACGTCGACAATGTTGCCCTTGGCCAAAAAGGGCGTATGCGTTTTTTCCTGAATATATTCAGGAAAAAACGCATACGCCCTTTTTGGCCAACCAAGCAACCTGGAAAGGCAAATCAGCGCTACAAAGAAGTCTCGTTTCCCATCGGTCAAAATGGTCATGCTGAAAAAAGTGTCAAAACCAGAAATGCAGGACAGGCCATGGAGAAATGGGAGCCTTGCTACGCTGATGGGCGGGATGTAAATTGCCAACAGCCACTCTGGAGAAGTGTACGGTGTGTCCTGAAATATCTAAAAAACACAGCTTAGAGAGAATAGGGCCCTTCCATTCATGGGCGTATAAATTGGGAAAACTAAAAAGCAGCAAGACAGAGGCACCCCGAAGATTAGGGCTGCTCTGTTGACAACAACCTCCACTTTATTACACCTTAAATATCCCAGGAAAGAGAAACATGGATAAAGAAGTTGTGGTCCGTATGTACAATGGAATATCACTCAGCCATGAAATCAATCTTATAATGCTAGTAGCAGCATGATGAATGGATTTAGGTACGACGATTCTAAGTGAAATAAGTCACACAGAAAAAGACACTTATCATAATCAAACACTTATAGAGGGAATGTTAAAATCCCTACACTTGAACTGAATTACAAAACAGAACAGAGTCACACATTTAGAAAACACACTATGGCTGCTGAACGGGAAAGGTGAGGTGGGGTGATGCATAAAACAAGGGTTTCAAATTAGCTCAGATACCGTTCCATAAACCCAACATGTAATAGACAAGGCCTGCTCCTTGCTCAGTGAACTGGACTCAACACCCCCTATTCACCGCACAAGAATATATCTGACTAGTAAGAATCTTAAAACCTATGGATTGATATCTCTCTGTAAGTGAGTCAAGTGGGTGTAAAGCGGCATAAAGACAGCAGTGAAAAGCAGCTAAACCCCATTATAAAAATAAATTACTTTTAAAAACCCATGAAACAAAGACAGTGAAAGAGAAATTCTTACAAAATTCGTTCAGGGGCTGTGATGCAACCTGAATTGACCATATGTAGACACACAGCTGGATGAGACATAAGGGTGGACACTCTTGGGGCTGAGAGGTTTGGTAAGGTTCGGTGAGCAAACACAGACCCTTTAAAGTAATACTGCGTGGTACCCATCCCATGGGTCCCAAATCTCCAGGTTCAAGGGCCTCTTCCTACATCAAAAACATGCATGAGAAACCCAGAAGTTGGTACACCGTGTGACCGGGAAAGGTTTCTAAAACGCACCTCATTTCTCATCTCCTTGTGCTCGGGGTGGCCATTACAGCCCCTTTACTAGCAATCTCCCTCCTTGGAGAATCAGCAGCACCTTTAACCTCCTGTTCCGTACAGCTTGCAATTTGTCCTGAGGAGGAACAGAAGGAGGGGGAACCAATGAGAGACTAGCTCTAGGTGTTGGGACAGGCACAGGTCACTCTATTTTCCCATCAGGAGGAAGAATTAACCACAGGTTCAGCCTGCGCCCCCCGGAACAAGAATAGGGCCTGAAGCAGTCCTGCGCTTTTGCGGCCAGCTCCCAAAAAAGCGAGTGGAAAAACGGAGCTCAGGGGCACTGCAATTCACAAACCTGCAGAGGTATAAATGATAACTCTCATCCCCAAATATATTGAGGGAAGGCAACGAGGAGGATTTGAAAGCAAGGCAGAATTGCAGGAAACAGATTTCAGGAGGTACATTCGAATCGCCTTTAAAGCACATGAAAAGCGGCAAAACGTCGACAATGTTGCCCTTGGCCAAAAAGGGCGTATGCGTTTTTTCCTGAATATATTCAGGAAAAAACGCATACGCCCTTTTTGGCCAACCAAGCAACCTGGAAAGGCAAATCAGCGCTACAAAGAAGTCTCGTTTCCCATCGGTCAAAATGGTCATGCTGAAAAAAGTGTCAAAACCAGAAATGCAGGACAGGCCATGGAGAAATGGGAGACTTGCTACGCTGATGGGCGGGATGTAAATTGCCAACAGCCACTCTGGAGAAGTGTACGGAGTGTCCTGAAATATCTAAAAAACACAGCTTAGAGAGAATAGGGCCCTTCCATTCATGGGCGTATAAATTGGGAAAACTAAAAAGCAGCAAGACAGAGGCACCCCGAAGATTAGGGCTGCTCTGTTGACAACAACCTCCACTTTATTACACCTTAAATATCCCAGGAAAGAGAAAAATGGATAAAGAAGTTGTGGTCCGTATGTACAATGGAATATCACTCAGCCATGAAATCAATCTTATAATGCTAGTAGCAGCATGATGAATGGATTTAGGTACGACGATTCTAAGTGAAATAAGTCACACAGAAAAAGACACTTATCATAATCTAACACTTATAGAGGGAATGTGAAAATCCCTACACTTGAACTGAATTACAAAACAGAACAGAGTCACACATTTAGAAAACACACTATGGCTGCTGAACGGGAAAGGTGAGGTGGGGTGATGAATAAAACAAGGGTTTCAAATTAGCTCAGATACCGTTCCATAAACCCAACATGTAATAGACAAGGCCTGCTCCTTGCTCAGTGAACTGGACTCAACACCCCCTATTCACCGCACAAGAATATATCTGACTAGTAAGAATCTTAAAACCTATGGATTGATATCTCTCTGTAAGTGAGTCAAGTGGGTGTAAAGCGGCATAAAGACAGCAGTGAAAAGCAGCTAAACCCCATTATAAAAATAAATTACTTTTAAAAACCCATGAAACAAAGACAGTGAAAGAGAAATTCTTACAAAATTCGTTCAGGGGCTGTGATGCAACCTGAATTGACCATATGTAGACACACAGCTGGATGAGACATAAGGGTGGACACTCTTGGGGCTGAGAGGTTTGGTAAGGTTCGGTGAGCAAACACAGACCCTTTAAAGTAATACTGCGTGGTACCCATCCCATGGGTCCCAAATCTCCAGGTTCAAGGGCCTCTTCCTACATCGAAAACATGCATGAGAAACCCAGAAGTTGGTACACCGTGTGACCGGGAAAGGTTTCTAAAACGCACCTCATTTCTCATCTCCTTGTGCTCGGGGTGGCCATTACAGCCCCTTTACTAGCAATCTCCCTCCTTGGAGAATCAGCAGCACCTTTAACCTCCTGTTCCGTACAGCTTGCAATTTGTCCTGAGGATGAACAGAAGGAGGGGGAAACAATGAGAGACTAGCTCTAGGTGTTGGGACAGGCACAGGTCACTCTATTTTCCCATCAGGAGGAAGAATTAACCACAGGCTCAGCCTGCGCCCCCCGGAACAAGAATAGGGCCTAAAGCAGTCCTGCGCTTGTGCGGCCAGCTCCCAAAAAAGCGAGTGGAAAAACGGAGCTCAGGGGCACTGCAATTCACAAACCTGCAGAGGTATAAATGATAACTCTCATCCCCAAATATATTGAGGGAAGGCAACGAAGAGGATTTGAAAGCAAGGCAGAATTGCAGGAAACAGATTTCAGGAGGTACATTCGAATCGCCTTTAAAGCACATGAAAAGCGGCAAAACGTCGACAATGTTACCCTTGGCCAAAAAGGGCGTATGCGTTTTTTCCTGAATATATTCAGGAAAAAACGCATACGCCCTTTTTGGCCAACCAAGCAACCTGGAAAGGCAAATCAGCGCTACAAAGAAGTCTCGTTTCCCATCGGTCAAAATGGTCATGCTGAAAAAAGTGTCAAAACCAGAAATGCAGGACAGGCCATGGAGAAATGGGAGCCTTGCTACGCTGATGGGCGGGATGTAAATTGCCAACAGCCACTCTGGAGAAGTGTACGGAGTGTCCTGAAATATCTAAAAAACACAGCTTAGAGAGAATAGGGCCCTTCCATTCATGGGCGTATAAATTGGGAAAACTAAAAAGCAGCAAGACAGAGGCACCCCGAAGATTAGGGCTGCTCTGTTGACAACAACCTCCACTTTATTACACCTTAAATATCCCAGGAAAGAGAAACATGGATAAAGAAGTTGTGGTCCGTATGTACAATGGAATATCACTCAGCCATGAAATCAATCTTATAATGCTAGTAGCAGCATGATGAATGGATTTAGGTACGACGATTCTAAGTGAAATAAGTCACACAGAAAAAGACACTTATCATAATCTAACACTTATAGAGGGAATGTGAAAATCCCTACACTTGAACTGAATTACAAAACAGAACAGAGTCACACATTTAGAAAACACACTATGGCTGCTGAACGGGAAAGGTGAGGTGGGGTGATGCATAAAACAAGGGTTTCAAATTAGCTCAGATACCGTTCCATAAACCCAACATGTAATAGACAAGGCCTGCTCCTTGCTCAGTGAACTGGACTCAACACCCCCTATTCACCGCACAAGAATATATCTGACTAGTAAGAATCTTAAAACCTATGGATTGATATCTCTCTGTAAGTGAGTCAAGTGGGTGTAAAGCGGCATAAAGACAGCAGTGAAAAGCAGCTAAACCCCATTATAAAAATAAATTACTTTTAAAAACCCATGAAACAAAGACAGTGAAAGAGAAATTCTTACAAAATTCGTTCAGGGGCTGTGATGCAACCTGAATTGACCATATGTAGACACACAGCTGGATGAGACATAAGGGTGGACACTCTTGGGGCTGAGAGGTTTGGTAAGGTTCGGTGAGCAAACACAGACCCTTTAAAGTAATACTGCGTGGTACCCATCCCATGGGTCCCAAATCTCCAGGTTCAAGGGCCTCTTCCTACATCGAAAACATGCATGAGAAACCCAGAAGTTGGTACACCGTGTGACCGGGAAAGGTTTCTAAAACGCACCTCATTTCTCATCTCCTTGTGCTCGGGGTGGCCATTACAGCCGCTTTACTAGCAATCTCCCTCCTTGGAGAATCAGCAGCACCTTTAACCTCCTGTTCCGTACAGCTTGCAATTTGTCCTGAGGATGAACAGAAGGAGGGGGAACCAATGAGAGACTAGCTCTAGGTGTTGGGACAGGCACAGGTCACTCTATTTTCCCATCAGGAGGAAGAATTAACCACAGGCTCAGCCTGCCCCCCCCGGAACCAGAATAGGGCCTGAAGCAGTCCTGCGCTTTTGCGGCCAGCTCCCAAAAAAGCGAGTGGAAAAACGGAGCTCAGGGGCACTGCAATTCACAAACCTGCAGAGGTATAAATGATAACTCTCATCCCCAAATACATTGAGGGAAGGCAACGAGGAGGATTTGAAAGCAAGGCAGAATTGCAGGAAACAGATTTCAGGAGGTACATTCGAATCGCCTTTAAAGCACATGAAAAGTGGCAAAACGTCGACAATGTTGCCCTTGGCCAAAAAGGGCGTATGCGTTTTTTCCTGAATATATTCAGGAAAAAACGCATACGCCCTTTTTGGCCAACCAAGCAACCTGGAAAGGCAAATCAGCGCTACAAAGAAGTCTCGTTTCCCATCGGTCAAAATGGTCATGCTGAAAAAAGTGTCAAAACCAGAAATGCAGGACAGGCCATGGAGAAATGGGAGCCTTGCTACGCTGATGGGCGGGATGTAAATTGCCAACAGCCACTCTGGAGAAGTGTACGGTGTGTCCTGAAATATCTAAAAAACACAGCTTAGAGAGAATAGGGCCCTTCCATTCATGGGCGTATAAATTGGGAAAACTAAAAAGCAGCAAGACAGAGGCACCCCGAAGATTAGGGCTGCTCTGTTGACAACAACCTCCACTTTATTACACCTTAAATATCCCAGGAAAGAGAAACATGGATAAAGAAGTTGTGGTCCGTATGTACAATGGAATATCACTCAGCCATGAAATCAATCTTATAATGCTAGTAGCAGCATGATGAATGGATTTAGGTACGACGATTCTAAGTGAAATAAGTCACACAGAAAAAGACACTTATCATAATCAAACACTTATAGAGGGAATGTTAAAATCCCTACACTTGAACTGAATTACAAAACAGAACAGAGTCACACATTTAGAAAACACACTATGGCTGCTGAACGGGAAAGGTGAGGTGGGGTGATGCATAAAACAAGGGTTTCAAATTAGCTCAGATACCGTTCCATAAACCCAACATGTAATAGACAAGGCCTGCTCCTTGCTCAGTGAACTGGACTCAACACCCCCTATTCACCGCACAAGAATATATCTGACTAGTAAGAATCTTAAAACCTATGGATTGATATCTCTCTGTAAGTGAGTCAAGTGGGTGTAAAGCGGCATAAAGACAGCAGTGAAAAGCAGCTAAACCCCATTATAAAAATAAATTACTTTTAAAAACCCATGAAACAAAGACAGTGAAAGAGAAATTCTTACAAAATTCGTTCAGGGGCTGTGATGCAACCTGAATTGACCATATGTAGACACACAGCTGGATGAGACATAAGGGTGGACACTCTTGGGGCTGAGAGGTTTGGTAAGGTTCGGTGAGCAAACACAGACCCTTTAAAGTAATACTGCGTGGTACCCATCCCATGGGTCCCAAATCTCCAGGTTCAAGGGCCTCTTCCTACATCGAAAACATGCATGAGAAACCCAGAAGTTGGTACACCGTGTGACCGGGAAAGGTTTCTAAAACGCACCTCATTTCTCATCTCCTTGTGCTCGGGGTGGCCATTACAGCCCCTTTACTAGCAATCTCCCTCCTTGGAGAATCAGCAGCACCTTTAACCTCCTGTTCCGTACAGCTTGCAATTTGTCCTGAGGATGAACAGAAGGAGGGGGAACCAATGAGAGACTAGCTCTAGGTGTTGGGACAGGCACAGGTCACTCTATTTTCCCATCAGGAGGAAGAATTAACCACAGGTTCAGCCTGCGCCCCCCGGAACAAGAATAGGGCATGAAGCAGTCCTGCGCTTTTGCGGCCAGCTCCCAAAAAAGCGAGTGGAAAAACGGAGCTCAGGGGCACTGCAATTCACAAACCTGCAGAGGTATAAATGATAACTCTCATCCCCAAATATATTGAGGGAAGGCAACGAGGAGGATTTGAAAGCAAGGCAGAATTGCAGGAAACAGATTTCAGGAGGTACATTCGAATCGCCTTTAAAGCACATGAAAAGCGGCAAAACGTCGACAATGTTGCCCTTGGCCAAAAAGGGCGTATGCGTTTTTTCCTGAATATATTCAGGAAAAAACGCATACGCCCTTTTTGGCCAACCAAGCAACCTGGAAAGGCAAATCAGCGCTACAAAGAAGTCTCGTTTCCCATCGGTCAAAATGGTCATGCTGAAAAAAGTGTCAAAACCAGAAATGCAGGACAGGCCATGGAGAAATGGGAGCCTTGCTACGCTGATGGGCGGGATGTAAATTGCCAACAGCCACTCTGGAGAAGTGTACGGAGTGTCCTGAAATATCTAAAAAACACAGCTTAGAGAGAATAGGGCCCTTCCATTCATGGGCGTATAAATTGGGAAAACTAAAAAGCAGCAAGACAGAGGCACCCCGAAGATTAGGGCTGCTCTGTTGACAACAACCTCCACTTTATTACACCTTAAATATCCCAGGAAAGAGAAAAATGGATAAAGAAGTTGTGGTCCGTATGTACAATGGAATATCACTCAGCCATGAAATCAATCTTATAATGCTAGTAGCAGCATGATGAATGGATTTAGGTACGACGATTCTAAGTGAAATAAGTCACACAGAAAAAGACACTTATCATAATCTAACACTTATAGAGGGAATGTGAAAATCCCTACACTTGAACTGAATTACAAAACAAAACAGAGTCACACATTTAGAAAACACACTATGGCTGCTGAACGGGAAAGGTGAGGTGGGGTGATGCATAAAACAAGGGTTTCAAATTAGCTCAGATACCGTTCCATAAACCCAACATGTAATAGACAAGGCCTGCTCCTTGCTCAGTGAACTGGACTCAACACCCCCTATTCACCGCACAAGAATATATCTGACTAGTAAGAATCTTAAAACCTATGGATTGATATCTCTCTGTAAGTGAGTCAAGTGGGTGTAAAGCGGCATAAAGACAGCAGTGAAAAGCAGCTAAACCCCATTATAAAAATAAATTACTTTTAAAAACCCATGAAACAAAGACAGTGAAAGAGAAATTCTTACAAAATTCGTTCAGGGGCTGTGATGCAACCTGAATTGACCATATGTAGACACACAGCTGGATGAGACATAAGGGTGGACACTCTTGGGGCTGAGAGGTTTGGTAAGGTTCGGTGAGCAAACACAGACCCTTTAAAGTAATACTGCGTGGTACCCATCCCATGGGTCCCAAATCTCCAGGTTCAAGGGCCTCTTCCTACATCGAAAACATGCATGAGAAACCCAGAAGTTGGTACACCGTGTGACCGGGAAAGGTTTCTAAAACGCACCTCATTTCTCATCTCCTTGTGCTCGGGGTGGCCATTACAGCCGCTTTACTAGCAATCTCCCTCCTTGGAGAATCAGCAGCACCTTTAACCTCCTGTTCCGTACAGCTTGCAATTTGTCCTGAGGATGAACAGAAGGAGGGGGAACCAATGAGAGACTAGCTCTAGGTGTTGGGACAGGCACAGGTCACTCTATTTTCCCATCAGGAGGAAGAATTAACCACAGGCTCAGCCTGCCCCCCCCGGAACCAGAATAGGGCCTGAAGCAGTCCTGCGCTTTTGCGGCCAGCTCCCAAAAAAGCGAGTGGAAAAACGGAGCTCAGGGGCACTGCAATTCACAAACCTGCAGAGGTATAAATGATAACTCTCATCCCCAAATACATTGAGGGAAGGCAACGAGGAGGATTTGAAAGCAAGGCAGAATTGCAGGAAACAGATTTCAGGAGGTACATTCGAATCGCCTTTAAAGCACATGAAAAGTGGCAAAACGTCGACAATGTTGCCCTTGGCCAAAAAGGGCGTATGCGTTTTTTCCTGAATATATTCAGGAAAAAACGCATACGCCCTTTTTGGCCAACCAAGCAACCTGGAAAGGCAAATCAGCGCTACAAAGAAGTCTCGTTTCCCATCGGTCAAAATGGTCATGCTGAAAAAAGTGTCAAAACCAGAAATGCAGGACAGGCCATGGAGAAATGGGAGCCTTGCTACGCTGATGGGCGGGATGTAAATTGCCAACAGCCACTCTGGAGAAGTGTACGGTGTGTCCTGAAATATCTAAAAAACACAGCTTAGAGAGAATAGGGCCCTTCCATTCATGGGCGTATAAATTGGGAAAACTAAAAAGCAGCAAGACAGAGGCACCCCGAAGATTAGGGCTGCTCTGTTGACAACAACCTCCACTTTATTACACCTTAAATATCCCAGGAAAGAGAAACATGGATAAAGAAGTTGTGGTCCGTATGTACAATGGAATATCACTCAGCCATGAAATCAATCTTATAATGCTAGTAGCAGCATGATGAATGGATTTAGGTACGACGATTCTAAGTGAAATAAGTCACACAGAAAAAGACACTTATCATAATCAAACACTTATAGAGGGAATGTTAAAATCCCTACACTTGAACTGAATTACAAAACAGAACAGAGTCACACATTTAGAAAACACACTATGGCTGCTGAACGGGAAAGGTGAGGTGGGGTGATGCATAAAACAAGGGTTTCAAATTAGCTCAGATACCGTTCCATAAACCCAACATGTAATAGACAAGGCCTGCTCCTTGCTCAGTGAACTGGACTCAACACCCCCTATTCACCGCACAAGAATATATCTGACTAGTAAGAATCTTAAAACCTATGGATTGATATCTCTCTGTAAGTGAGTCAAGTGGGTGTAAAGCGGCATAAAGACAGCAGTGAAAAGCAGCTAAACCCCATTATAAAAATAAATTACTTTTAAAAACCCATGAAACAAAGACAGTGAAAGAGAAATTCTTACAAAATTCGTTCAGGGGCTGTGATGCAACCTGAATTGACCATATGTAGACACACAGCTGGATGAGACATAAGGGTGGACACTCTTGGGGCTGAGAGGTTTGGTAAGGTTCGGTGAGCAAACACAGACCCTTTAAAGTAATACTGCGTGGTACCCATCCCATGGGTCCCAAATCTCCAGGTTCAAGGGCCTCTTCCTACATCGAAAACATGCATGAGAAACCCAGAAGTTGGTACACCGTGTGACCGGGAAAGGTTTCTAAAACGCACCTCATTTCTCATCTCCTTGTGCTCGGGGTGGCCATTACAGCCGCTTTACTAGCAATCTCCCTCCTTGGAGAATCAGCAGCACCTTTAACCTCCTGTTCCGTACAGCTTGCAATTTGTCCTGAGGATGAACAGAAGGAGGGGGAACCAATGAGAGACTAGCTCTAGGTGTTGGGACAGGCACAGGTCACTCTATTTTCCCATCAGGAGGAAGAATTAACCACAGGTTCAGCCTGCGCCCCCCGGAACAAGAATAGGGCCTGAAGCAGTCCTGCGCTTTTGCGGCCAGCTCCCAAAAAAGCGAGTGGAAAAACGGAGCTCAGGGGCACTGCAATTCACAAACCTGCAGAGGTATAAATGATAACTCTCATCCCCAAATATATTGAGGGAAGGCAACGAGGAGGATTTGAAAGCAAGGCAGAATTGCAGGAAACAGATTTCAGGAGGTACATTCGAATCGCCTTTAAAGCACATGAAAAGCGGCAAAACGTCGACAATGTTGCCCTTGGCCAAAAAGGGCGTATGCGTTTTTTCCTGAATATATTCAGGAAAAAACGCATACGCCCTTTTTGGCCAACCAAGCAACCTGGAAAGGCAAATCAGCGCTACAAAGAAGTCTCGTTTCCCATCGGTCAAAATGGTCATGCTGAAAAAAGTGTCAAAACCAGAAATGCAGGACAGGCCATGGAGAAATGGGAGACTTGCTACGCTGATGGGCGGGATGTAAATTGCCAACAGCCACTCTGGAGAAGTGTACGGAGTGTCCTGAAATATCTAAAAAACACAGCTTAGAGAGAATAGGGCCCTTCCATTCATGGGCGTATAAATTGGGAAAACTAAAAAGCAGCAAGACAGAGGCACCCCGAAGATTAGGGCTGCTCTGTTGACAACAACCTCCACTTTATTACACCTTAAATATCCCAGGAAAGAGAAAAATGGATAAAGAAGTTGTGGTCCGTATGTACAATGGAATATCACTCAGCCATGAAATCAATCTTATAATGCTAGTAGCAGCATGATGAATGGATTTAGGTACGACGATTCTAAGTGAAATAAGTCACACAGAAAAAGACACTTATCATAATCTAACACTTATAGAGGGAATGTGAAAATCCCTACACTTGAACTGAATTACAAAACAGAACAGAGTCACACATTTAGAAAACACACTATGGCTGCTGAACGGGAAAGGTGAGGTGGGGTGATGCATAAAACAAGGGTTTCAAATTAGCTCAGATACCGTTCCATAAACCCAACATGTAATAGACAAGGCCTGCTCCTTGCTCAGTGAACTGGACTCAACACCCCCTATTCACCGCACAAGAATATATCTGACTAGTAAGAATCTTAAAACCTATGGATTGATATCTCTCTGTAAGTGAGTCAAGTGGGTGTAAAGCGGCATAAAGACAGCAGTGAAAAGCAGCTAAACCCCATTATAAAAATAAATTACTTTTAAAAACCCATGAAACAAAGACAGTGAAAGAGAAATTCTTACAAAATTCGTTCAGGGGCTGTGATGCAACCTGAATTGACCATATGTAGACACACAGCTGGATGAGACATAAGGGTGGACACTCTTGGGGCTGAGAGGTTTGGTAAGGTTCGGTGAGCAAACACAGACCCTTTAAAGTAATACTGCGTGGTACCCATCCCATGGGTCCCAAATCTCCAGGTTCAAGGGCCTCTTCCTACATCGAAAACATGCATGAGAAACCCAGAAGTTGGTACACCGTGTGACCGGGAAAGGTTTCTAAAACGCACCTCATTTCTCATCTCCTTGTGCTCGGGGTGGCCATTACAGCCCCTTTACTAGCAATCTCCCTCCTTGGAGAATCAGCAGCACCTTTAACCTCCTGTTCCGTACAGCTTGCAATTTGTCCTGAGGATGAACAGAAGGAGGGGGAACCAATGAGAGACTAGCTCTAGGTGTTGGGACAGGCACAGGTCACTCTATTTTCCCATCAGGAGGAAGAATTAACCACAGGCTCAGCCTGCGCCCCCCGGAACAAGAATAGGGCCTAAAGCAGTCCTGCGCTTGTGCGGCCAGCTCCCAAAAAAGCGAGTGGAAAAACGGAGCTCAGGGGCACTGCAATTCACAAACCTGCAGAGGTATAAATGATAACTCTCATCCCCAAATATATTGAGGGAAGGCAACGAAGAGGATTTGAAAGCAAGGCAGAATTGCAGGAAACAGATTTCAGGAGGTACATTCGAATCGCCTTTAAAGCACATGAAAAGCGGCAAAACGTCGACAATGTTACCCTTGGCCAAAAAGGGCGTATGCGTTTTTTCCTGAATATATTCAGGAAAAAACGCATACGCCCTTTTTGGCCAACCAAGCAACCTGGAAAGGCAAATCAGCGCTACAAAGAAGTCTCGTTTCCCATCGGTCAAAATGGTCATGCTGAAAAAAGTGTCAAAACCAGAAATGCAGGACAGGCCATGGAGAAATGGGAGCCTTGCTACGCTGATGGGCGGGATGTAAATTGCCAACAGCCACTCTGGAGAAGTGTACGGAGTGTCCTGAAATATCTAAAAAACACAGCTTAGAGAGAATAGGGCCCTTCCATTCATGGGCGTATAAATTGGGAAAACTAAAAAGCAGCAAGACAGAGGCACCCCGAAGATTAGGGCTGCTCTGTTGACAACAACCTCCACTTTATTACACCTTAAATATCCCAGGAAAGAGAAACATGGATAAAGAAGTTGTGGTCCGTATGTACAATGGAATATCACTCAGCCATGAAATCAATCTTATAATGCTAGTAGCAGCATGATGAATGGATTTAGGTACGACGATTCTAAGTGAAATAAGTCACACAGAAAAAGACACTTATCATAATCAAACACTTATAGAGGGAATGTTAAAATCCCTACACTTGAACTGAATTACAAAACAGAACAGAGTCACACATTTAGAAAACACACTATGGCTGCTGAACGGGAAAGGTGAGGTGGGGTGATGCATAAAACAAGGGTTTCAAATTAGCTCAGATACCGTTCCATAAACCCAACATGTAATAGAGAAGGCCTGCTCCTTGCTCAGTGAACTGTACTCAACACCCCCTATTCACCGCACAAGAATATATCTGACTAGTAAGAATCTTAAAACCTATGGATTGATATCTCTCTGTAAGTGAGTCAAGTGGGTGTAAAGCGGCATAAAGACAGCAGTGAAAAGCAGCTAAACCCCATTATAAAAATAAATTACTTTTAAAAACCCATGAAACAAAGACAGTGAAAGAGAAATTCTTACAAAATTCGTTCAGGGGCTGTGATGCAACCTGAATTGACCATATGTAGACACACAGCTGGATGAGACATAAGGGTGGACACTCTTGGGGCTGAGAGGTTTGGTAAGGTTCGGTGAGCAAACACAGACCCTTTAAAGTAATACTGCGTGGTACCCATCCCATGGGTCCCAAATCTCCAGGTTCAAGGGCCTCTTTCTACATCGAAAACATGCATGAGAAACCCAGAAGTTGGTACACCGTGTGACCGGGAAAGGTTTCTAAAACGCACCTCATTTCTCATCTCCTTGTGCTCGGGGTGGCCATTACAGCCCCTTTACTAGCAATCTCCCTCCTTGGAGAATCAGCAGCACCTTTAACCTCCTGTTCCGTACAGCTTGCAATTTGTCCTGAGGATGAACAGAAGGAGGGGGAACCAATGAGAGACTAGCTCTAGGTGTTGGGACAGGCACAGGTCACTCTATTTTCCCATCAGGAGGAAGAATTAACCACAGGTTCAGCCTGCGCCCCCCGGAACAAGAATAGGGCCTGAAGCAGTCCTGCGCTTTTGCGGCCAGCTCCCAAAAAAGCGAGTGGAAAAACGGAGCTCAGGGGCACTGCAATTCACAAACCTGCAGAGGTATAAATGATAACTCTCATCCCCAAATATATTGAGGGAAGGCAACGAGGAGGATTTGAAAGCAAGGCAGAATTGCAGGAAACAGATTTCAGGAGGTACATTCGAATCGCCTTTAAAGCACATGAAAAGCGGCAAAACGTCGACAATGTTGCCCTTGGCCAAAAAGGGCGTATGCGTTTTTTCCTGAATATATTCAGGAAAAAACGCATACGCCCTTTTTGGCCAACCAAGCAACCTGGAAAGGCAAATCAGCGCTACAAAGAAGTCTCGTTTCCCATCGGTCAAAATGGTCATGCTGAAAAAAGTGTCAAAACCAGAAATGCAGGACAGGCCATGGAGAAATGGGAGACTTGCTACGCTGATGGGCGGGATGTAAATTGCCAACAGCCACTCTGGAGAAGTGTACGGAGTGTCCTGAAATATCTAAAAAACACAGCTTAGAGAGAATAGGGCCCTTCCATTCATGGGCGTATAAATTGGGAAAACTAAAAAGCAGCAAGACAGAGGCACCCCGAAGATTAGGGCTGCTCTGTTGACAACAACCTCCACTTTATTACACCTTAAATATCCCAGGAAAGAGAAACATGGATAAAGAAGTTGTGGTCCGTATGTACAATGGAATATCACTCAGCCATGAAATCAATCTTATAATGCTAGTAGCAGCATGATGAATGGATTTAGGTACGACGATTCTAAGTGAAATAAGTCACACAGAAAAAGACACTTATCATAATCTAACACTTATAGAGGGAATGTGAAAATCCCTACACTTGAACTGAATTACAAAACAGAACAGAGTCACACATTTAGAAAACACACTATGGCTGCTGAACGGGAAAGGTGAGGTGGGGTGATGCATAAAACAAGGGTTTCAAATTAGCTCAGATACCGTTCCATAAACCCAACATGTAATAGACAAGGCCTGCTCCTTGCTCAGTGAACTGGATTCAACACCCCCTATTCACCGCACAAGAATATATCTGACTAGTAAGAATCTTAAAACCTATGGATTGATATCTCTCTGTAAGTGAGTCAAGTGGGTGTAAAGCGGCATAAAGACAGCAGTGAAAAGCAGCTAAACCCCATTATAAAAATAAATTACTTTTAAAAACCCATGAAACAAAGACAGTGAAAGAGAAATTCTTACAAAATTCGTTCAGGGGCTGTGATGCAACCTGAATTGACCATATGTAGACACACAGCTGGATGAGACATAAGGGTGGACACTCTTGGGGCTGAGAGGTTTGGTAAGGTTCGGTGAGCAAACACAGACCCTTTAAAGTAATACTGCGTGGTACCCATCCCATGGGTCCCAAATCTCCAGGTTCAAGGGCCTCTTCCTACATCGAAAACATGCATGAGAAACCCAGAAGTTGGTACACCGTGTGACCGGGAAAGGTTTCTAAAACGCACCTCATTTCTCATCTCCTTGTGCTCGGGGTGGCCATTACAGCCGCTTTACTAGCAATCTCCCTCCTTGGAGAATCAGCAGCACCTTTAACCTCCTGTTCCGTACAGCTTGCAATTTGTCCTGAGGATGAACAGAAGGAGGGGGAACCAATGAGAGACTAGCTCTAGGTGTTGGGACAGGCACAGGTCACTCTATTTTCCCATCAGGAGGAAGAATTAACCACAGGCTCAGCCTGCCCCCCCCGGAACCAGAATAGGGCCTGAAGCAGTCCTGCGCTTTTGCGGCCAGCTCCCAAAAAAGCGAGTGGAAAAACGGAGCTCAGGGGCACTGCAATTCACAAACCTGCAGAGGTATAAATGATAACTCTCATCCCCAAATACATTGAGGGAAGGCAACGAGGAGGATTTGAAAGCAAGGCAGAATTGCAGGAAACAGATTTCAGGAGGTACATTCGAATCGCCTTTAAAGCACATGAAAAGCGGCAAAACGTCGACAATGTTGCCCTTGGCCAAAAAGGGCGTATGCGTTTTTTCCTGAATATATTCAGGAAAAAACGCATACGCCCTTTTTGGCCAACCAAGCAACCTGGAAAGGCAAATCAGCGCTACAAAGAAGTCTCGTTTCCCATCGGTCAAAATGGTCATGCTGAAAAAAGTGTCAAAACCAGAAATGCAGGACAGGCCATGGAGAAATGGGAGCCTTGCTACGCTGATGGGCGGGATGTAAATTGCCAACAGCCACTCTGGAGAAGTGTACGGAGTGTCCTGAAATATCTAAAAAACACAGCTTAGAGAGAATAGGGCCCTTCCATTCATGGGCGTATAAATTGGGAAAACTAAAAAGCAGCAAGACAGAGGCACCCCGAAGATTAGGGCTGCTCTGTTGACAACAACCTCCACTTTATTACACCTTAAATATCCCAGGAAAGAGAAAAATGGATAAAGAAGTTGTGGTCCGTATGTACAATGGAATATCACTCAGCCATGAAATCAATCTTATAATGCTAGTAGCAGCATGATGAATGGATTTAGGTACGACGATTCTAAGTGAAATAAGTCACACAGAAAAAGACACTTATCATAATCTAACACTTATAGAGGGAATGTGAAAATCCCTACACTTGAACTGAATTACAAAACAGAACAGAGTCACACATTTAGAAAACACACTATGGCTGCTGAACGGGAAAGGTGAGGTGGGGTGATGCATAAAACAAGGGTTTCAAATTAGCTCAGATACCGTTCCATAAACCCAACATGTAATAGACAAGGCCTGCTCCTTGCTCAGTGAACTGGACTCAACACCCCCTATTCACCGCACAAGAATATATCTGACTAGTAAGAATCTTAAAACCTATGGATTGATATCTCTCTGTAAGTGAGTCAAGTGGGTGTAAAGCGGCATAAAGACAGCAGTGAAAAGCAGCTAAACCCCATTATAAAAATAAATTACTTTTAAAAACCCATGAAACAAAGACAGTGAAAGAGAAATTCTTACAAAATTCGTTCAGGGGCTGTGATGCAACCTGAATTGACCATATGTAGACACACAGCTGGATGAGACATAAGGGTGGACACTCTTGGGGCTGAGAGGTTTGGTAAGGTTCGGTGAGCAAACACAGACCCTTTAAAGTAATACTGCGTGGTACCCATCCCATGGGTCCCAAATCTCCAGGTTCAAGGGCCTCTTCCTACATCGAAAACATGCATGAGAAACCCAGAAGTTGGTACACCGTGTGACCGGGAAAGGTTTCTAAAACGCACCTCATTTCTCATCTCCTTGTGCTCGGGGTGGCCATTACAGCCCCTTTACTAGCAATCTCCCTCCTTGGAGAATCAGCAGCACCTTTAACCTCCTGTTCCGTACAGCTTGCAATTTGTCCTGAGGATGAACAGAAGGAGGGGGAACCAATGAGAGACTAGCTCTAGGTGTTGGGACAGGCACAGGTCACTCTATTTTCCCATCAGGAGGAAGAATTAACCACAGGCTCAGCCTGCGCCCCCCGGAACAAGAATAGGGCCTAAAGCAGTCCTGCGCTTGTGCGGCCAGCTCCCAAAAAAGCGAGTGGAAAAACGGAGCTCAGGGGCACTGCAATTCACAAACCTGCAGAGGTATAAATGATAACTCTCATCCCCAAATATATTGAGGGAAGGCAACGAAGAGGATTTGAAAGCAAGGCAGAATTGCAGGAAACAGATTTCAGGAGGTACATTCGAATCGCCTTTAAAGCACATGAAAAGCGGCAAAACGTCGACAATGTTACCCTTGGCCAAAAAGGGCGTATGCGTTTTTTCCTGAATATATTCAGGAAAAAACGCATACGCCCTTTTTGGCCAACCAAGCAACCTGGAAAGGCAAATCAGCGCTACAAAGAAGTCTCGTTTCCCATCGGTCAAAATGGTCATGCTGAAAAAAGTGTCAAAACCAGAAATGCAGGACAGGCCATGGAGAAATGGGAGCCTTGCTACGCTGATGGGCGGGATGTAAATTGCCAACAGCCACTCTGGAGAAGTGTACGGAGTGTCCTGAAATATCTAAAAAACACAGCTTAGAGAGAATAGGGCCCTTCCATTCATGGGCGTATAAATTGGGAAAACTAAAAAGCAGCAAGACAGAGGCACCCCGAAGATTAGGGCTGCTCTGTTGACAACAACCTCCACTTTATTACACCTTAAATATCCCAGGAAAGAGAAACATGGATAAAGAAGTTGTGGTCCGTATGTACAATGGAATATCACTCAGCCATGAAATCAATCTTATAATGCTAGTAGCAGCATGATGAATGGATTTAGGTACGACGATTCTAAGTGAAATAAGTCACACAGAAAAAGACACTTATCATAATCTAACACTTATAGAGGGAATGTGAAAATCCCTACACTTGAACTGAATTACAAAACAGAACAGAGTCACACATTTAGAAAACACACTATGGCTGCTGAACGGGAAAGGTGAGGTGGGGTGATGCATAAAACAAGGGTTTCAAATTAGCTCAGATACCGTTCCATAAACCCAACATGTAATAGACAAGGCCTGCTCCTTGCTCAGTGAACTGGACTCAACACCCCCTATTCACCGCACAAGAATATATCTGACTAGTAAGAATCTTAAAACCTATGGATTGATATCTCTCTGTAAGTGAGTCAAGTGGGTGTAAAGCGGCATAAAGACAGCAGTGAAAAGCAGCTAAACCCCATTATAAAAATAAATTACTTTTAAAAACCCATGAAACAAAGACAGTGAAAGAGAAATTCTTACAAAATTCGTTCAGGGGCTGTGATGCAACCTGAATTGACCATATGTAGACACACAGCTGGATGAGACATAAGGGTGGACACTCTTGGGGCTGAGAGGTTTGGTAAGGTTCGGTGAGCAAACACAGACCCTTTAAAGTAATACTGCGTGGTACCCATCCCATGGGTCCCAAATCTCCAGGTTCAAGGGCCTCTTCCTACATCGAAAACATGCATGAGAAACCCAGAAGTTGGTACACCGTGTGACCGGGAAAGGTTTCTAAAACGCACCTCATTTCTCATCTCCTTGTGCTCGGGGTGGCCATTACAGCCGCTTTACTAGCAATCTCCCTCCTTGGAGAATCAGCAGCACCTTTAACCTCCTGTTCCGTACAGCTTGCAATTTGTCCTGAGGATGAACAGAAGGAGGGGGAACCAATGAGAGACTAGCTCTAGGTGTTGGGACAGGCACAGGTCACTCTATTTTCCCATCAGGAGGAAGAATTAACCACAGGCTCAGCCTGCCCCCCCCGGAACCAGAATAGGGCCTGAAGCAGTCCTGCGCTTTTGCGGCCAGCTCCCAAAAAAGCGAGTGGAAAAACGGAGCTCAGGGGCACTGCAATTCACAAACCTGCAGAGGTATAAATGATAACTCTCATCCCCAAATACATTGAGGGAAGGCAACGAGGAGGATTTGAAAGCAAGGCAGAATTGCAGGAAACAGATTTCAGGAGGTACATTCGAATCGCCTTTAAAGCACATGAAAAGTGGCAAAACGTCGACAATGTTGCCCTTGGCCAAAAAGGGCGTATGCGTTTTTTCCTGAATATATTCAGGAAAAAACGCATACGCCCTTTTTGGCCAACCAAGCAACCTGGAAAGGCAAATCAGCGCTACAAAGAAGTCTCGTTTCCCATCGGTCAAAATGGTCATGCTGAAAAAAGTGTCAAAACCAGAAATGCAGGACAGGCCATGGAGAAATGGGAGCCTTGCTACGCTGATGGGCGGGATGTAAATTGCCAACAGCCACTCTGGAGAAGTGTACGGTGTGTCCTGAAATATCTAAAAAACACAGCTTAGAGAGAATAGGGCCCTTCCATTCATGGGCGTATAAATTGGGAAAACTAAAAAGCAGCAAGACAGAGGCACCCCGAAGATTAGGGCTGCTCTGTTGACAACAACCTCCACTTTATTACACCTTAAATATCCCAGGAAAGAGAAACATGGATAAAGAAGTTGTGGTCCGTATGTACAATGGAATATCACTCAGCCATGAAATCAATCTTATAATGCTAGTAGCAGCATGATGAATGGATTTAGGTACGACGATTCTAAGTGAAATAAGTCACACAGAAAAAGACACTTATCATAATCAAACACTTATAGAGGGAATGTTAAAATCCCTACACTTGAACTGAATTACAAAACAGAACAGAGTCACACATTTAGAAAACACACTATGGCTGCTGAACGGGAAAGGTGAGGTGGGGTGATGCATAAAACAAGGGTTTCAAATTAGCTCAGATACCGTTCCATAAACCCAACATGTAATAGACAAGGCCTGCTCCTTGCTCAGTGAACTGGACTCAACACCCCCTATTCACCGCACAAGAATATATCTGACTAGTAAGAATCTTAAAACCTATGGATTGATATCTCTCTGTAAGTGAGTCAAGTGGGTGTAAAGCGGCATAAAGACAGCAGTGAAAAGCAGCTAAACCCCATTATAAAAATAAATTACTTTTAAAAACCCATGAAACAAAGACAGTGAAAGAGAAATTCTTACAAAATTCGTTCAGGGGCTGTGATGCAACCTGAATTGACCATATGTAGACACACAGCTGGATGAGACATAAGGGTGGACACTCTTGGGGCTGAGAGGTTTGGTAAGGTTCGGTGAGCAAACACAGACCCTTTAAAGTAATACTGCGTGGTACCCATCCCATGGGTCCCAAATCTCCAGGTTCAAGGGCCTCTTCCTACATCGAAAACATGCATGAGAAACCCAGAAGTTGGTACACCGTGTGACCGGGAAAGGTTTCTAAAACGCACCTCATTTCTCATCTCCTTGTGCTCGGGGTGGCCATTACAGCCCCTTTACTAGCAATCTCCCTCCTTGGAGAATCAGCAGCACCTTTAACCTCCTGTTCCGTACAGCTTGCAATTTGTCCTGAGGATGAACAGAAGGAGGGGGAACCAATGAGAGACTAGCTCTAGGTGTTGGGACAGGCACAGGTCACTCTATTTTCCCATCAGGAGGAAGAATTAACCACAGGTTCAGCCTGCGCCCCCCGGAACAAGAATAGGGCCTGAAGCAGTCCTGCGCTTTTGCGGCCAGCTCCCAAAAAAGCGAGTGGAAAAACGGAGCTCAGGGGCACTGCAATTCACAAACCTGCAGAGGTATAAATGATAACTCTCATCCCCAAATATATTGAGGGAAGGCAACGAGGAGGATTTGAAAGCAAGGCAGAATTGCAGGAAACAGATTTCAGGAGGTACATTCGAATCGCCTTTAAAGCACATGAAAAGCGGCAAAACGTCGACAATGTTGCCCTTGGCCAAAAAGGGCGTATGCGTTTTTTCCTGAATATATTCAGGAAAAAACGCATACGCCCTTTTTGGCCAACCAAGCAACCTGGAAAGGCAAATCAGCGCTACAAAGAAGTCTCGTTTCCCATCGGTCAAAATGGTCATGCTGAAAAAAGTGTCAAAACCAGAAATGCAGGACAGGCCATGGAGAAATGGGAGACTTGCTACGCTGATGGGCGGGATGTAAATTGCCAACAGCCACTCTGGAGAAGTGTACGGAGTGTCCTGAAATATCTAAAAAACACAGCTTAGAGAGAATAGGGCCCTTCCATTCATGGGCGTATAAATTGGGAAAACTAAAAAGCAGCAAGACAGAGGCACCCCGAAGATTAGGGCTGCTCTGTTGACAACAACCTCCACTTTATTACACCTTAAATATCCCAGGAAAGAGAAAAATGGATAAAGAAGTTGTGGTCCGTATGTACAATGGAATATCACTCAGCCATGAAATCAATCTTATAATGCTAGTAGCAGCATGATGAATGGATTTAGGTACGACGATTCTAAGTGAAATAAGTCACACAGAAAAAGACACTTATCATAATCTAACACTTATAGAGGGAATGTGAAAATCCCTACACTTGAACTGAATTACAAAACAGAACAGAGTCACACATTTAGAAAACACACTATGGCTGCTGAACGGGAAAGGTGAGGTGGGGTGATGAATAAAACAAGGGTTTCAAATTAGCTCAGATACCGTTCCATAAACCCAACATGTAATAGACAAGGCCTGCTCCTTGCTCAGTGAACTGGACTCAACACCCCCTATTCACCGCACAAGAATATATCTGACTAGTAAGAATCTTAAAACCTATGGATTGATATCTCTCTGTAAGTGAGTCAAGTGGGTGTAAAGCGGCATAAAGACAGCAGTGAAAAGCAGCTAAACCCCATTATAAAAATAAATTACTTTTAAAAACCCATGAAACAAAGACAGTGAAAGAGAAATTCTTACAAAATTCGTTCAGGGGCTGTGATGCAACCTGAATTGACCATATGTAGACACACAGCTGGATGAGACATAAGGGTGGACACTCTTGGGGCTGAGAGGTTTGGTAAGGTTCGGTGAGCAAACACAGACCCTTTAAAGTAATACTGCGTGGTACCCATCCCATGGGTCCCAAATCTCCAGGTTCAAGGGCCTCTTCCTACATCGAAAACATGCATGAGAAACCCAGAAGTTGGTACACCGTGTGACCGGGAAAGGTTTCTAAAACGCACCTCATTTCTCATCTCCTTGTGCTCGGGGTGGCCATTACAGCCCCTTTACTAGCAATCTCCCTCCTTGGAGAATCAGCAGCACCTTTAACCTCCTGTTCCGTACAGCTTGCAATTTGTCCTGAGGATGAACAGAAGGAGGGGGAAACAATGAGAGACTAGCTCTAGGTGTTGGGACAGGCACAGGTCACTCTATTTTCCCATCAGGAGGAAGAATTAACCACAGGCTCAGCCTGCGCCCCCCGGAACAAGAATAGGGCCTAAAGCAGTCCTGCGCTTGTGCGGCCAGCTCCCAAAAAAGCGAGTGGAAAAACGGAGCTCAGGGGCACTGCAATTCACAAACCTGCAGAGGTATAAATGATAACTCTCATCCCCAAATATATTGAGGGAAGGCAACGAAGAGGATTTGAAAGCAAGGCAGAATTGCAGGAAACAGATTTCAGGAGGTACATTCGAATCGCCTTTAAAGCACATGAAAAGCGGCAAAACGTCGACAATGTTACCCTTGGCCAAAAAGGGCGTATGCGTTTTTTCCTGAATATATTCAGGAAAAAACGCATACGCCCTTTTTGGCCAACCAAGCAACCTGGAAAGGCAAATCAGCGCTACAAAGAAGTCTCGTTTCCCATCGGTCAAAATGGTCATGCTGAAAAAAGTGTCAAAACCAGAAATGCAGGACAGGCCATGGAGAAATGGGAGCCTTGCTACGCTGATGGGCGGGATGTAAATTGCCAACAGCCACTCTGGAGAAGTGTACGGAGTGTCCTGAAATATCTAAAAAACACAGCTTAGAGAGAATAGGGCCCTTCCATTCATGGGCGTATAAATTGGGAAAACTAAAAAGCAGCAAGACAGAGGCACCCCGAAGATTAGGGCTGCTCTGTTGACAACAACCTCCACTTTATTACACCTTAAATATCCCAGGAAAGAGAAACATGGATAAAGAAGTTGTGGTCCGTATGTACAATGGAATATCACTCAGCCATGAAATCAATCTTATAATGCTAGTAGCAGCATGATGAATGGATTTAGGTACGACGATTCTAAGTGAAATAAGTCACACAGAAAAAGACACTTATCATAATCTAACACTTATAGAGGGAATGTGAAAATCCCTACACTTGAACTGAATTACAAAACAGAACAGAGTCACACATTTAGAAAACACACTATGGCTGCTGAACGGGAAAGGTGAGGTGGGGTGATGCATAAAACAAGGGTTTCAAATTAGCTCAGATACCGTTCCATAAACCCAACATGTAATAGACAAGGCCTGCTCCTTGCTCAGTGAACTGGACTCAACACCCCCTATTCACCGCACAAGAATATATCTGACTAGTAAGAATCTTAAAACCTATGGATTGATATCTCTCTGTAAGTGAGTCAAGTGGGTGTAAAGCGGCATAAAGACAGCAGTGAAAAGCAGCTAAACCCCATTATAAAAATAAATTACTTTTAAAAACCCATGAAACAAAGACAGTGAAAGAGAAATTCTTACAAAATTCGTTCAGGGGCTGTGATGCAACCTGAATTGACCATATGTAGACACACAGCTGGATGAGACATAAGGGTGGACACTCTTGGGGCTGAGAGGTTTGGTAAGGTTCGGTGAGCAAACACAGACCCTTTAAAGTAATACTGCGTGGTACCCATCCCATGGGTCCCAAATCTCCAGGTTCAAGGGCCTCTTCCTACATCGAAAACATGCATGAGAAACCCAGAAGTTGGTACACCGTGTGACCGGGAAAGGTTTCTAAAACGCACCTCATTTCTCATCTCCTTGTGCTCGGGGTGGCCATTACAGCCGCTTTACTAGCAATCTCCCTCCTTGGAGAATCAGCAGCACCTTTAACCTCCTGTTCCGTACAGCTTGCAATTTGTCCTGAGGATGAACAGAAGGAGGGGGAACCAATGAGAGACTAGCTCTAGGTGTTGGGACAGGCACAGGTCACTCTATTTTCCCATCAGGAGGAAGAATTAACCACAGGCTCAGCCTGCCCCCCCCGGAACCAGAATAGGGCCTGAAGCAGTCCTGCGCTTTTGCGGCCAGCTCCCAAAAAAGCGAGTGGAAAAACGGAGCTCAGGGGCACTGCAATTCACAAACCTGCAGAGGTATAAATGATAACTCTCATCCCCAAATACATTGAGGGAAGGCAACGAGGAGGATTTGAAAGCAAGGCAGAATTGCAGGAAACAGATTTCAGGAGGTACATTCGAATCGCCTTTAAAGCACATGAAAAGTGGCAAAACGTCGACAATGTTGCCCTTGGCCAAAAAGGGCGTATGCGTTTTTTCCTGAATATATTCAGGAAAAAACGCATACGCCCTTTTTGGCCAACCAAGCAACCTGGAAAGGCAAATCAGCGCTACAAAGAAGTCTCGTTTCCCATCGGTCAAAATGGTCATGCTGAAAAAAGTGTCAAAACCAGAAATGCAGGACAGGCCATGGAGAAATGGGAGCCTTGCTACGCTGATGGGCGGGATGTAAATTGCCAACAGCCACTCTGGAGAAGTGTACGGTGTGTCCTGAAATATCTAAAAAACACAGCTTAGAGAGAATAGGGCCCTTCCATTCATGGGCGTATAAATTGGGAAAACTAAAAAGCAGCAAGACAGAGGCACCCCGAAGATTAGGGCTGCTCTGTTGACAACAACCTCCACTTTATTACACCTTAAATATCCCAGGAAAGAGAAACATGGATAAAGAAGTTGTGGTCCGTATGTACAATGGAATATCACTCAGCCATGAAATCAATCTTATAATGCTAGTAGCAGCATGATGAATGGATTTAGGTACGACGATTCTAAGTGAAATAAGTCACACAGAAAAAGACACTTATCATAATCAAACACTTATAGAGGGAATGTTAAAATCCCTACACTTGAACTGAATTACAAAACAGAACAGAGTCACACATTTAGAAAACACACTATGGCTGCTGAACGGGAAAGGTGAGGTGGGGTGATGCATAAAACAAGGGTTTCAAATTAGCTCAGATACCGTTCCATAAACCCAACATGTAATAGACAAGGCCTGCTCCTTGCTCAGTGAACTGGACTCAACACCCCCTATTCACCGCACAAGAATATATCTGACTAGTAAGAATCTTAAAACCTATGGATTGATATCTCTCTGTAAGTGAGTCAAGTGGGTGTAAAGCGGCATAAAGACAGCAGTGAAAAGCAGCTAAACCCCATTATAAAAATAAATTACTTTTAAAAACCCATGAAACAAAGACAGTGAAAGAGAAATTCTTACAAAATTCGTTCAGGGGCTGTGATGCAACCTGAATTGACCATATGTAGACACACAGCTGGATGAGACATAAGGGTGGACACTCTTGGGGCTGAGAGGTTTGGTAAGGTTCGGTGAGCAAACACAGACCCTTTAAAGTAATACTGCATGGTACCCATCCCATGGGTCCCAAATCTCCAGGTTCAAGGGCCTCTTCCTACATCGAAACATGCATGAGAAACCCAGAAGTTGGTACACCGTGTGACCGGGAAAGGTTTCTAAAACGCACCTCATTTCTCATCTCCTTGTGATCGGGGTGGCCATTACAGCCGCTTTACTAGCAATCTCCCTCCTTGGAGAATCAGCAGCACCTTTAACCTCCTGTTCCGTACAGCTTGCAATTTGTCCTGAGGAGGAACAGAAGGAGGGGGAACCAATGAGAGACTAGCTCTAGGTGTTGGGACAGGCACAGGTCACTCTATTTTCCCATCAGGAGGAAGAATTAACCACAGGCTCAGCCTGCCCCCCCGGAACCAGAATAGGGCCTGAAGCAATCCTGCGCTTTTGCGGCCAGTTCCCAAAAAAGCGAGTGGAAAAAAGGAGCTCAGGGGCACTGCAATTCACAAACCTGCAGAGGTATAAATGATAACTCTCATCCCCAAATATATTGAGGGAAGGCAACGAAGAGGATTTGAAAGCAAGGCAGAATTGCAGGAAACAGATTTCAGGAGGTACATTCGAATCGCCTTTAAAGCACATGAAAAGCGGCAAAACGTCTACAATGTTGCCCTTGGCCAAAAAGGGCGTATGCGTTTTTTCCTGAATATATTCAGGAAAAAACGCATACGCCCTTTTTGGCCAACCAAGCAACCTGGAAAGGCAAATCAGCGCTACAAAGAAGTCTCGTTTCCCATCGGTCAAAATGGTCATGCTGAAAAAAGTGTCAAAACCAGAAATGCAGGACAGGCCATGGAGAAATGGGAGCCTTGCTACGCTGATGGGCGGGATGTAAATTGCCAACAGCCACTCTGGAGAAGTGTACGGAGTGTCCTGAAATATCTAAAAAACACAGCTTAGAGAGAATAGGGCCCTTCCATTCATGGGCGTATAAATTGGGAAAACTAAAAAGCAGCAAGACAGAGGCACCCCGAAGATTAGGGCTGCTCTGTTGACAACAACCTCCACTTTATTACACCTTAAATATCCCAGGAAAGAGAAACATGGATAAAGAAGTTGTGGTCCGTATGTACAATTGAATATCACTCAGCCATGAAATCAATCTTATAATGCTAGTAGCAGCATGATGAATGGATTTAGGTACGACGATTCTAAGTGAAATAAGTCACACAGAAAAAGACACTTATCATAATCTAACACTTATAGAGGGAATGTGAAAATCCCTACACTTGAACTGAATTACAAAACAGAACAGAGTCACACATTTAGAAAACACACTATGGCTGCTGAACGGGAAAGGTGAGGTGGGGTGATGCATAAAACAAGGGTTTCAAATTAGCTCAGATACCGTTCCATAAACCCAACATGTAATAGACAAGGCCTGCTCCTTGCTCAGTGAACTGGACTCAACACCCCCTATTCACCGCACAAGAATATATCTGACTAGTAAGAATCTTAAAACCTATGGATTGATATCTCTCTGTAAGTGAGTCAAGTGGGTGTAAAGCGGCATAAAGACAGCAGTGAAAAGCAGCTAAACCCCATTATAAAAATAAATTACTTTTAAAAACCCATGAAACAAAGACAGTGAAAGAGAAATTCTTACAAAATTCGTTCAGGGGCTGTGATGCAACCTGAATTGACCATATGTAGACACACAGCTGGATGAGACATAAGGGTGGACACTCTTGGGGCTGAGAGGTTTGGTAAGGTTCGGTGAGCAAACACAGACCCTTTAAAGTAATACTGCGTGGTACCCATCCCATGGGTCCCAAATCTCCAGGTTCAAGGGCCTCTTCCTACATCGAAAACATGCATGAGAAACCCAGAAGTTGGTACACCGTGTGACCGGGAAAGGTTTCTAAAACGCACCTCATTTCTCATCTCCTTGTGCTCGGGGTGGCCATTACAGCCGCTTTACTAGCAATCTCCCTCCTTGGAGAATCAGCAGCACCTTTAACCTCCTGTTCCGTACAGCTTGCAATTTGTCCTGAGGAGGAACAGAAGGAGGGGGAACCAATGAGAGACTAGCTCTAGGTGTTGGGACAGGCACAGGTCACTCTATTTTCCCATCAGGAGGAAGAATTAACCACAGGCTCAGCCTGCCCCCCCCCGGAACCAGAATAGGGCCTGAAGCAGTCCTGCGCTTTTGCGGCCAGCTCCCAAAAAAGCGAGTGGAAAAACGGAGCTCAGGGGCACTGCAATTCACAAACCTGCAGAGGTATAAATGATAACTCTCATCCCCAAATATATTGAGGGAAGGCAACGAAGAGGATTTGAAAGCAAGGCAGAATTGCAGGAAACAGATTTCAGGAGGTACATTCGAATCGCCTTTAAAGCACATGAAAAGCGGCAAAACGTCGACAATGTTGCCCTTGGCCAAAAAGGGCGTATGCGTTTTTTCCTGAATATATTCAGGAAAAAACGCATACGCCCTTTTTGGCCAACCAAGCAACCTGGAAAGGCAAATCAGCGCTACAAAGAAGTCTCGTTTCCCATCGGTCAAAATGGTCATGCTGAAAAAAGTGTCAAAACCAGAAATGCAGGACAGGCCATGGAGAAATGGGAGCCTTGCTACGCTGATGGGCGGGATGTAAATTGCCAACAGCCACTCTGGAGAAGTGTACGGAGTGTCCTGAAATATCTAAAAAACACAGCTTAGAGAGAATAGGGCCCTTCCATTCATGGGCGTATAAATTGGGAAAACTAAAAAGCAGCAAGACAGAGGCACCCTGAAGATTAGGGCTGCTCTGTTGACAACAACCTCCACTTTATTACACCTTAAATATCCCAGGAAAGAGAAACATGGATAAAGAAGTTGTGGTCCGTATGTACAATGGAATATCACTCAGCCATGAAATCAATCTTATAATGCTAGTAGCAGCATGATGAATGGATTTAGGTACGACGATTCTAAGTGAAATAAGTCACACAGAAAAAGACACTTATCATAATCAAACACTTATAGAGGGAATGTTAAAATCCCTACACTTGAACTGAATTACAAAACAGAACAGAGTCACACATTTAGAAAACACACTATGGCTGCTGAACGGGAAAGGTGAGGTGGGGTGATGCATAAAACAAGGGTTTCAAATTAGCTCAGATACCGTTCCATAAACCCAACATGTAATAGACAAGGCCTGCTCCTTGCTCAGTGAACTGGACTCAACACCCCCTATTCACCGCACAAGAATATATCTGACTAGTAAGAATCTTAAAACCTATGGATTGATATCTCTCTGTAAGTGAGTCAAGTGGGTGTAAAGCGGCATAAAGACAGCAGTGAAAAGCAGCTAAACCCCATTATAAAAATAAATTACTTTTAAAAACCCATGAAACAAAGACAGTGAAAGAGAAATTCTTACAAAATTCGTTCAGGGGCTGTGATGCAACCTGAATTGACCATATGTAGACACACAGCTGGATGAGACATAAGGGTGGACACTCTTGGGGCTGAGAGGTTTGGTAAGGTTCGGTGAGCAAACACAGACCCTTTAAAGTAATACTGCGTGGTACCCATCCCATGGGTCCCAAATCTCCAGGTTCAAGGGCCTCTTTCTACATCGAAAACATGCATGAGAAACCCAGAAGTTGGTACACCGTGTGACCGGGAAAGGTTTCTAAAACGCACCTCATTTCTCATCTCCTTGTGCTCGGGGTGGCCATTACAGCCGCTTTACTAGCAATCTCCCTCCTTGGAGAATCAGCAGCACCTTTAACCTCCTGTTCCGTACAGCTTGCAATTTGTCCTGAGGAGGAACAGAAGGAGGGGGAACCAATGAGAGACTAGCTCTAGGTGTTGGGACAGGCACAGGTCACTCTATTTTCCCATCAGGAGGAAGAATTAACCACAGGCTCAGCCTGCCCCCCCGGAACCAGAATAGGGCCTGAAGCAATCCTGCGCTTTTGCGGCCAGTTCCCAAAAAAGCGAGTGGAAAAACGGAGCTCAGGGGCACTGCAATTCACAAACCTGCAGAGGTATAAATGATAACTCTCATCCCCAAATATATTGAGGGAAGGCAACGAAGAGGATTTGAAAGCAAGGCAGAATTGCAGGAAACAGATTTCAGGAGGTACATTCGAATCGCCTTTAAAGCACATGAAAAGCGGCAAAACGTCGACAATGTTGCCCTTGGCCAAAAAGGGCGTATGCGT